>NC_089814.1:3799996-3937496 GCF_029633855.1 Hoplias malabaricus
TTCACTGTCTGTTCTCTCAGCTCCACTGACCACACAGGAGCTGTATTACAGACTGTAGTCCAGCTGTGGCTCTGCATACTTTGTCACTCCCCTTTCCCCCCTGTTCCTCAGCGCTCAGGACCCCCACAGAGCAGGTGTGATGTGGTGGTGGATCATTCTCAGCGCTGCAGTGACACTGACGTGGTGGTGGTGTGTGAGTGTGTGTTGTGCTGGTGTAGAGTGGATCAGACACAGCAGTGCTGCTGGAGTTTATAAACCCCTCAGTGTCTGGACCGAGAACAGCCCACCGACCAAAAACATCCAGCCGACAGCGTCCTGTGTCACTGATGAAGGACTAGAGGACGAGCGACACACACTGTGCAGCGACAGATGAGCTACTGTCTCTGACTCTACATCTACAAGGTGGACCAACGAGGGAGGAGTGTCTCACAGAGTGGACAGAGAGTGGACACAGGGTTTAAAAACTCCAGCAGCACTGCTGTGTCTGATCCACTCTACACCAGCACAACACACACTAACACACCACCACCACGTCAGTGTCACTGCAGCGCTGAGAATGATCCACCACCACATCACACCTGCTCTGTGGGGGTCCTGAGCGCTGAGGAACAGGGGGAGAGGGGAGTGACAAAGTATGCAGAGCCACAGCTGGACTACAGTCTGTAAGTGTAGAACTACAATGTGAACAATGTGGTCAGTGGAGCTGAGAGAGTGGACAGTGAGTGAAGTGGTCTTAATGTTGTGGCTGCTCTGGTTTACAAAGATTTATGGACATTTTTAAAGACTAATGTTTTTAACGCATTATAAAGTGTTAATATTCCACGTAACACCTTATTTACAAAGCATTTATAAAGCAGTTTGAATGCATCCTTCATAGGAAGTGTGTTTTATTTTGACGTTTTAATAACACACCACTTTTGCCTAAAACCTCTTTTGTTTGCTTTGAAAAAAAAAATCTAAATAAAGTCAATAACTTCTACATTGTAACGTGGCTAAGAAAATGCAGCTATGTGAGAAGAGACTGTAAGGAACCCCCTCATTCCCTCAAACCCCCCCATATTCCTCAGTTCCCAGGGTCAGCCGTGTCCTAACAGTTTTGTTTTCTTCGGTTCAGGGAGGGATCAACACCACAGTGAGACACGGAGGAGTCTACGTTAAAGCAGTTCTCCCTAAAGGAGCCGCCGAACTGGACGGCAGGATCAAGAAGGGTAAGCGGTCAGAGAGGGATGGAGAGAGAGAGGGAGGGAGGGAGGGAGGGAGGGAGCGAGGGATGGAGAGAGGGAGGGAGGGGGAGGGAGAGAGGGATGGGGGGAGGGAGGGAGCGAGGGATGGAGAGAGGGAGGGAGGGGGAGGGAGAGAGGGATGGGGGGAGGGAGAGAGGGATGGAGGGAGAGAGGGAGGGAGGGGGAGGAAGAGAGGGGGAGAGGGAGAGGGGGATGGAGAGAGGGAGAGGGAGAGAGGGATGGAGGGAGAGAGGGAGGGAGGGGGAGGAAGAGAGGGGGAGAGGGAGAGGGGGATGGAGAGAGGGAGAGGGAGAGAGGGAGGGGGGGGGAGGAAGAGAGAGGGGGGGAGGGAGGGAGGGGGGGGGGGGGGAGGAAGAGAGGGGGAGGGAGGGGGGGGGCGGGCGGGAGAGAGAGGGGGGGAGGGAGAGAGGGGGAGAGAGAGTCAGTCGACTCGGTTTACTTTCAAACGTGCAGCTGCTGTAAAAGTTGATATAATTCGGGAGGCGGATCAGGCGGAGAGAGCCGGGGCTGGGCGTGGTTTATCTGTCGATTCGGAGACAGAACGGCAGCACTCACTGGATAAAGAAATGGATCTGAACCTTAGACACTTTCTCTCTTCTTTATGTCCTTGTACACGGCAGAAGTCCAGTGAAGACAAAGGCCAGGGGCGACAGTGTCAGGGGAGAACCAAGGCCCAAACGGGGCCCTTCTCTGGTCCAACTACCTACAAATTACTGACAGAAGGTCACCATTAGAGCCCAGACTCAGTTCACCATCGAGGCAAACCATGAGAAATATCAAACAGACCAAGGACACCAACTGGAACACTGTTCCCCCCCGGGTTTCTTGGCGTATTCTGTCAGATGAGTGTTTCTGTGCTCTCTGTTCTCACAGAGCACTCCGTCCTCCTGTAAATGAGCTCACACCAACACAAACTCACACACCGTCGCGTGAAGCACTGGAAGGAACTTCCCAGACCTTAGAAAGCGTTTGTGACCCACAGGGCACCGTGGGCTCTTAGGGGTTAAAGCAATGGGCACTCGATTCTTTTACTTCGAGGAGGCGATGGAGTTAAAAGTGTGTGGAGAGTGGGCTGTGTCCAGCTCCAGTGAGGGTTTAGAGAAGAGGATACTGTATTTTACCTTATTAGGAAGTCAGATGCGTTCCAGGAATGCTCAGGAATGACTGCTTGTGTAGCGGTGTATTGATCCGTGTGTGTGTGTGTGTGTGTGCGTGTGTGTTCATCAGGAGACCGTGTGGTGGCTGTGAATGGGAAGAGCCTGGAGGGAGCCACTCATAAGCAAGCTGTGGACACTCTGAGGGACACGGGACAGGTCAGGAAACGTTCTTCTCTTCAGCCGTGACCCTTCTGCAGTTCTTTCCTGTGAATAACACTCTCTCAGTGCTGTGATGTTAACAGCAGTCTGTCGCTGATCGAGACTTTATTTTTTAAATGTTGTCACTAAAAATCTGGCTTTATTCCTGAAACATTCAGGGGACATTTACCTGCGGGAGATGCAGGCGTTTCCTCTCTCTTTCTGTTTGATGATGACGTGTTTATTGTTTTCGTTGTAAACAGGCTCCTAGTTTTCAGTAGCAGTGCTGTAGTTTTTACTGATGCGTTAAACCCTTGTTAATGGTGTGTGTGTTTCTCGTGTAGCTGGTGCACTTGTTGCTGGAGCGAGGGTACTTACCTACAGACAGTGTCCACGCCCCTCTGACACCTCAGGGCACCTCCAGCCTCAAAGACCCCAAACCTGCAGCTCCTCCAGAGGAGCCCAGAGCGGCGAATAAACCCCAGCAGGAATACAGCTTCGTCACCCCAGGTCAGTGCGGATCTGCGGAACCGTGTTTGATGAGACTCCTGTCATGGTTCTGAGAGCATCACTGTGTGTGTGTGTGTGTGTGTTTTCGCTGTTGTGCAGAGAACATGTTTGAGGTGAGTCTGCTGAAGAACTCCTCAGGCCTCGGGTTCAGTTTCAGTCGAGAGGAGAACGTTCCCGAGGAACCGCACGGCTCCAGCATGGTCCGGGTCAAGAAGCTGTTCCCAGGGCAGCCGGCCGCCGAGAGCGGCCTCATCCAAGTCGGGGACGTCATCCTGAGGGTGAACCAGACGCCGCTCAAAGGGCTCTCGCAGCACGTACGTTACATGCACCATGAAGCATCAGTTGGTGATGTCAGAGTTACCCCGGCGTGTACTGCCCCTAATTACCCCCGAGGAACACGGCGTCACTGTCCGATTACAAACATGTATCTCCCAAAACAGTAGGTTTACAGGAGGAGGGAAAAACCTTCTTAACTGTTAATGGAAGTCAGTGTAAAAAGATTGAAGGCCTTCTCCACCTCCTCCTTCATCATTTTGGAGCGTTTCTATTGGTCCATTCATTAAATGGGCTGAAGGACAGCTGCTGTTTTTCCTGGAAGCCCATTTCTGCCAAAAAATAAAAAGAAATTAAAATGTATTTGGCGGCAGGGGCCTTCGGTTATGTTCAAATGATGTAGTACGTTAAGAATGGACAAAGATGGAGATGCTTGTTTTTAATCGGACGACGATGATATTTACCTTTACTTTGGCTTGGTTTTCCCACGCCGCTCAGGATAAGGGCTCCTGCCTGACTTTGTAAACACTAATGTGTTGATTTACACTGAGTGTGTGTTGTTGTGGGAGCTGCTCTGACCGGTTCTTGGAGACCTCCTCGGTCTCGTTCAGAGATCCATTCGTCTCATCTTCAGGAAGAGGTTGAATCCAATTGCTTTTGTTTCTTGTAGTTTCTTGTTTTCCTTCTTTAGTTCTCGGACTAGCGGCGGTGACCAGTGTCAGGGACCGAGGGGTTTTATCTCCAGTGGAGTTGACTGCAGGACTCTCGCTGGTGACACGTGAACATTTTAAAACGTTAGCCGCTAGCCGTGCCTCAGACAGACTGCGTTTTAACTGAGTTCACCTTTTATTAATCCTCTTTATTTTGATTGATCTTACCTTTATTTCATTTAATCTGTATTTTACACCTGTTTTTATTACTTTTTACAATCCTTTAAAGTCTTTTTAATTTGGTGGTGTTTATGTGGTATTTATTTAAATGCGTGGCTGCACTGAAAATGAGGGGTTACTCTCAATGTGTTACTGAGTAAAAGTAAAGACTGAGTGAGTAAGTGATTGATAGATTTCTTATTTTTACCTCTACCCCTTGTTCCTGAGTGTCCTCTCGCTCCTTGGAGCTGAGTTACAGGGCGTAGTGTTTAAAATCTCCCCCTACGACTCTTCAAGACCCTGATACTTCATCAGAACACAAATAAAACAGAGCAGCGCTTCATTCCCAGGCGACTAGCGCCGCTCTGTAGCAGCTCTGCACCAGTCTGCAGTGATATCAGAGGAGCTGCTGGACTTTAGTTACATTTAGAGCCTCATTCTCCTTCAGAAGAGTTCCACAATCAGAGATTACCCCCCTCTCCTCACTCTTCTGTGACATGGAGCTCAGCTCAGATTCTCATTCTGCAACAAAATGATACTCAGATAAATTTGAAGGGTCATATCGCCCTAACACTTTACCCTTACCCCTTCTGTTCCACCATGAGCCGAGACCCCCCACCCACCCCTAGGCAAAACTGAGGGGGGAGGTGAAAGTGCTAGGATTCAGCCCCAGTCTGGACTAGTCCTAGTGTTCAGAAAAGCAGAGGTGTTGGGAACGCTCCAAATGGTTCAGTCCATTGACAGTCACAGTTTAAGACGTTAAGAGAATCCCGTCTGTGTTTTTAGGAGGTGATCTCAGCTTTGCGAGGGACGGGTCAGGAGGTGATCCTGCAGCTGTGCAGACCAGAAGCAGGTGTTCTATCCTCGATGGATTCATCTGGCCAGGTAAACCTGAGAAATGACCTATTTACATACGCAGTGTTAACGTTTATATAGACTGATTCCTTTAAAGCCTCAAACAGACAAAGGCCTTATAGGAAATCATCTCGGCAATGTCTCTGTGCAGGTATTTTCACTCAAACAAGACCAGAACTCTGTCACTTTGAATGGAGAACGACTTTAAAACTCAAAACAGAACTCTCAGGAAAATTTCACAGCTCAGATACTACTCAGACGTGTGTAGTAACTTTATCATGTGCCGAAACAATACGTACAGGGGGCATGTTACAAAAAAAAGTCTCTTGTTTGCTGCATGTTCACATTAATGTGTGAATCTGGAGCCCACCAACCCACACAGTGTGAAACAAGACCCCCCACTCAATTTTCTGTTTGCTGCCTAAGTCTGAATATACAAGATCAAACGAGCCCCGCCTCCTCGTCTGAGTCTGTCCAATCACAGCGCTGGACCCGTGTTTATGTGAGAGCACAAAGACGAGGTTAAACTCAGCAAAACAGACACAACGAGCGCGGAGAAATAAGAGCACTGAGTAAAAACGGAGAAGAAAGAGAACAGAGTGAAAACGGCTAAAAACCAGAGCTTCTGCTCCTCGCTCCTCACTGCTGTGCGCTCGGGGTCGGGGTGAACAGCGAGCGGCTCATTATCATTTAAAGGAACAGGTGCTGAAAGCGGGCGTTCTGAACAGGGCTGTTTACACAGGGGGAGAACACTGCTGTGGGGTTTGATCCTTGTGATAACTTGGTAATCACTGACTGTGCTGTGTATCGTATTTAGCTTAGCACAGCAGCATATTTGTGCTAATGAAGGTATCCGTTTTCCTCAGACTCCCGTGGCCTCTCCTCGTAAAGAACCTCCTCCGAAGCCAAAGACAGTCCCTCAAGCTGCTTCTCCTCCTCCTCCTCCACCTCCCAGTCTCCCACCGTCCGAGCGGCACCTGGGTACGGTGGAGCAGATGCTGGAGAGGCTGATGATGAAGTCTCCCAGCCGCAGAGACAGCTACAGCGACAGTACGGAGGAGGAGGACGACGAGGAGGTGGAGAAGGCCTTCAGCCCCTCAGCTCTGGAGAAGGAAGGTCCAAACTGGGATCAGAGTCTTTTCCAAACGCCCAGCTCCAGACTGGAATCGTACCAGACCGTGGACGAGTCTGTGCACTCGGCTTATTATCCCCCCGTCCAGTCCGCCAACAGAACGGACATCGGCAAGAGGTCAGTCTGTACTTCAGTCTTTAACTAGAGAGAGAGAGAGGGAGAGAGAGATGGATACACGGACTGACAGATAGAGAGGCAGAAGGTTATATTGGCAGATTGATATACACTGAGAGAAAGCCTCGTAGACTGATGGGTAGACAGACAGGTAGACTGACACACAGAGAGATACTGGATAGACTGAGAGATACACTGAAAGACAGACAGCCAGACTGACAACACAAGACAAGACAACCAGACTGAGACAAACAGAGAGAGACAAACAGACAGGAGGACAGAGACAGGTTTCAGGTTTTTGGAATGTGTCTTTTCTCACTCCTTTAAACCCTGGGTTGTTTTAACTTTAAAATGTATCTCTCTTCTCTCTACTCTGTCCTCGTCCAGAGCCCTCTCCTTGTCTCCTCTTCTCTCTGAGCTGAAGTCGTCTGTCGGGCCGAGATTAAACCCGAGTCCGGACCCTCTGCCCCCACCACTTCCCACCCCCCTCAATATCACGGTTCCAGAACAGAGCCCAGAACTGGAAGACTACCTGCCGGTAAGACTGAGAGGACCCAGCCTCTCACAGTCCGTCCATCCGTCTGTCCATCAGTCCGTCCATCCATACATCCATCAGTCCTTCCATACATCCGCCTGTCCATCAGTCCGTACATCCGTCAATCAGTCCATACATCCTTCAGTCCGTCCGTCTGTCCGTACATCCAATCATCCATCCATATATCAGTCCATCTATCCGTCAGACTGTTCATCCCTCCATCCCTCCCTCCATATTTTGACTTTAATTTTATATTATTAAAATATACAAATAACTCACATTCGGATCATAGTCTGCTTTACAGCAGATTTAAGGGTTTATCCGGTTCGCTTCAGTGGACTCACTAAGTTTGTAGCTGTCTTCAGGGGGGGAGGACTGAGACCTTCAAACAATGATGATGAAATTCGACTAATGTACAACCCTCATTCCAAAAAAGCTGAGACAGGTCCAACTCTGTCACAGTGTAGCATCCGCTCTTCCGTTAACAGCCATCTGTGAACATCAGGGAAGTGCGGAGACCAGTTGCTTGGAGGTTTTGTTGTCCCATTCTTGTCTGATGTAGGAACCCATCTCATTAACAGTCCTGGGTCTTAGCTGGGTTTTTAGTTTCATGACGCACCAAAGGTTTTCTGTTGGTGAAAGGTGTGGACTGCAGGCAGAGTTCAGCACCCGGACTCTTCTTCTTTACATTTACACAGCATCCCAACTCGTTTGGAAATAGGCTTGTAACTTTGACACCCAGGAGACATGGGTTTCAGTGGTTGGTTTTACTCTTGTTAATGTTTGATGGATTGTTTTGTTGTAGGAGGTGGAGCTGAACGTTTCTCTGGTGAAGTCCGATAAAGGAAGCTTGGGGTTCACCCTGACGAAAGGAAACGATCAAAACTGTTACATCCACGACATCATCCTGGACCCAGCTAAAGGAGACGGCCGACTGAGGCCTGGGGACCGTATGATCATGGTAAACACGCTATATTTCCCTCGATTCAAACAATAAGATTGTGTTAAATATTGTCTGGTGCCACTGTCATTTCTTCTTCTCACAGAAACAGTTTGTGAGGCTTGGAGGAAGCTGGTGCCCCTCCCTCTCCGAGGCTGGTACTTTGTTGGGTCTGTTGTGTGAGTTGCTGAGTGAATAATTGTGTGTCCACCTCTCTCTACAGGTCAACAACACAGACGTGTCTGGTATGAGTCACACGGAGGTGGTAAATCTGGTCCGTGCTGCCCCCAGAGTTGTGGACCTGGTGGTGGGGCGGGTTTTAGAGACCCCAAAACCTCCCATAGAAGCCCATCTGCTTCCTGACATCACCTTACACAGTCCCAGCGGCCCCCTGGGTAAATACATTCATATGGCATTTGAACTTCATTGATTTTAGATTATTGCCTTTATATCAGTGAGTGTTCTACAGCTACAAGGTGTGTGTGTGTGTGTGTGTGTGTCTCTCTCTCTCTCTCAGGTCTGGAGCTGGCCGGGGGTCGGGACAGTGATGTTGGAGTACTGTACGTGAAGGATGTGGTTCCTGGCTCTGCTGCTGCCTCAGAGAGGAGCCTCAGACAACTGGACCTCATCCACTACATCAATGGAGCTCCAACCCAGGACCTGAGCCTCAGCGAGAGCAGCAGGCTGCTGGAGCTGTCCCTCCCTGAGGTCACACTCAAGGCAACCAGGTCAGCAGGGGGCGCTCATCATCCACAATACATCACATTAGATAGATTACACTACCTTGGGCAGATTACACAACCTCAGGCATGTTACACCACCTCGGGCAGATTACACAACCTCAGGCATGTTACACCACCTCGGGCAGATTGCACCACCTCGGGCATATTACACCACCTCGGGCAGATTACACCACCTCGGGCATATTACACCACCTCGAGCAGATTACACCATCTCGAGCAGATTACACAACCTCGGGCAGATTACACAACCTCGGGCAGATTACACAACTTCAGGCATATTACACCACCTCGGGCAGATTACACCACCTTGGGCAGATTACACAACCTTGGGCAGATTACACAACCTTGGGCATATTACTTTATCTTGGGCAGATTACACTACCTCGGGCAGATTACTCTACCACGGACAGATTACACCACCTCAGGCAGATTACTCTATCACAGGCAGATTACACCACCTTGAACAGATTACTCTACCTCGGGCATATTACACAACTTCAGGCATATTACACCACCTCAGGCATATTACTCTATCTTGGGCAGATTACACCACCTCAAACATATTACACCACCTTGGGCAGATTACACAACCTCAGGCATATTACTTTATCTTGGACAGATTACACTACCTCGGGCAGATTACTCTACCACGGGCAGATTACACCATCTTGAACAGATTACTCTACCTCGGGCAGATTACACAACCTCGGGCATATTACACAACATCGGCCAGATTACACCATCTTGGGCAGATTACACCATCTTGGGCAGATTACACAACCTCGGGCAGATTACACAACTTCAGGCATATTACACCACCTCAGGCATATTACTCTATCTTGGGCAGATTACACCACCTCAGACATATTACACCACCTTGGGCAGATTACACAACCTCAGGCATATTACTTTATCTTGGGCAGATTACACTACCTCGGGCAGATTACTCTACCACGGACAGATTACACCACCTCAGGCAGATTACTCTATCACAGGCAGATTACACCACCTTGAACAGATTACTCTACCTCGGGCATATTACACAACTTCAGGCATATTACACCACCTCAGGCATATTACTCTATCTTGGGCAGATTACACCACCTCAAACATATTACACCACCTTGGGCAGATTACACCACCTTGGGCAGATTACACCACCTTGGGCAGATTACACCACCTTGGGCAGATTACACAACCTCAGGCATATTACTTTATCTTGGACAGATTACACTACCTCGGGCAGATTACTCTACCACGGACAGATTACACCACCTCGGGCAGATTACTCTACCACGGACAGATTACACCACCTCGGTCAGATTACTCTACCACGGACAGATTACACCACCTCAGGCAGATTACTCTACCACGGGCAGATTACACCACCTCAGGCTGATTACTCTATCACAGGCAGATTACACCACCTCGAACAGATTACTCTACCTCGGGCAGATTACACAACCTCGGGCAGATTACACAACCTCGGGCATATTACACAACATCGGGCAGATTACACCATCTCGGGCAGATTACACAACTTCAGGCATATTACACCACCTCAGGCATATTACTCTATCTTGGGCAGATTACACCACCTCAGACATATTACACCACCTTGGGCAGATTACACAACCTCGGGCCGATTACTCTACCAGGAGCAGATTACACCACCTCGGGCAGATTACACAACTTCAGGCATATTACACAACTTCAGGCATATTACTCTATCTTGGGCAGATTACACCGCCTCAGACATATTACACCACCTCGGGCAGATTACACAACTTCAGGCATATTACACCACCTCAGGCATATTACTCTATCTTGGGCAGATTACACCACCTCAGACATATTACACCACCTTGGGCAGATTACACAACCTCAGGCATATTACTTTATCTTGGGCAGATTACACTACCTCAGGCAGATTACTCTACCACGGACAGATTACTCTACCACGGGCAGATTACACCACCTCAGGCAGATTACTCTATCACAGGCAGATTACACCACCTTGAACAGATTACTCTACCTCGGGCATATTACACAACTTCAGGCATATTACACCACCTCAGGCATATTACTCTATCTTGGGCAGATTACACCACCTCAAACATATTACACAACCTCAGGCATATTACTTTATCTTGGACAGATTACACTACCTCGGGCAGATTACTCTACCACGGACAGATTACACCACCTCGGGCAGATTACTCTACCACGGACAGATTACACCACCTCGGGCAGATTACTCTACCACGGACAGATTACACCACCTCGGGCAGATTACTCTACCACGGACAGATTACACCACCTCGGGCAGATTACTCTACCACGGACAGATTACACCACCTCAGGCAGATTACTCTACCACGGGCAGATTACACCACCTCAGGCTGATTACTCTATCACAGGCAGATTACACCACCTCGAACAGATTACTCTACCTCGGGCAGATTACTCTACCTCGGGCAGATTACACAACCTCGGGCAGATTACACAACCTCGGGCAGATTACACAACATCGGGCAGATTACACCATCTCGGGCAGATTACACAACTTCAGGCATATTACACCACCTCAGGCATATTACTCTATCTTGGGCAGATTACACCACCTCAGACATATTACACCACCTTGGGCAGATTACACAACCTCGGGCCGATTACTCTACCAGGAGCAGATTACACCACCTCGGGCAGATTACACAACTTCAGGCATATTACACAACTTCAGGCATATTACTCTATCTTGGGCAGATTACACCGCCTCAGACATATTACACCACCTCGGGCAGATTACACCACCTCGGGCAGATTACACAACATCGGGCAGATTACACCACCTCGGGCAGATTACACAACATCGGGCAGATTACACCACCTCAGACATATTACACCACCTTGGGCAGATTACACAACCTCGGGCCGATTACTCTACCAGGAGCAGATTACACCACCTCGGGCAGATTACACCACCTCGGGCAGATTACACCACCTCGGGCAGATTACACAACTTCAGGCATATTACACAACTTCAGGCATATTACTCTATCTTGGGCAGATTACACCACCTCAGGCAGATTACACCACCTCAGGCAGATTACACCACCTTGGGCAGATTACACCACCTTGGGCAGATTACACCACCTCGGGCAGATTACACTACCTCGGGCAGATTACACAACCTCAGGCATATTACTTTGTCTTGGGCAGATTACTCTACCACGGACAGATTACACCACCTCAGGCAGATTATTCTACCACGGGCAGATTACACGACCTCAGGCAGATTACTCTATCACAGGCAGATTACACCACCTTGAACAGATTACTCTACCTCGGGCAGATTACACCACCTCGGGCAGATTACACCACCTCGGGCAGATTACACCACCTCGGGCCGATTACACCACCTCGGGCCGATTACTCTACCAGGAGCAGATTACACCACCTCGGGCAGATTGTACCACTTCGAGCAGATTGCACCACCTCAGGCAGATTACACCACATCAGGTAGATTACTCTACCATGGGCAGATTACACCACCTCAGGTAGATTACTCTACCACGGGCAGATTACACCACCTCAGGCAGATTACTCTACCACGGGCAGATTACACCACCTCAGGCATATTATACTACCTTGAACAGATTACTCTACCTCGGGCAGATTACACCACCTCAGGCAGATTACTCTACCACGGGCAGATTACACCACCTCAGGCATATTATACTACCTCGAACAGATTACTCTACCTCGGGCAGATTACACCACCTCAGGTAGATTACTCTACCACGGGCAGATTACACCACCTCAGGCAGATTACTCTACCACGGGCAGATTACACCACCTCAGGCATATTATACTACCTCGAACAAATTACTCTACCTCGGGCAGATTACACTACCTCGAGCAGATTAGCCCTGCTGCTGGTCAGGGTTCTGCTGCAGTTCAGAGCTGTAACAGGGAGTGTGTCTCCTCCTGGTGTGTTTCAGAGACGGGAAACCGGTGTGTCCTTTGAATGAGAGAATCTCCATCCTCAACAACAACAACATCAGCCACAAAAACAACTCCTCGCCCAGTGTGAACGGTCAGCTCCCCTTCTGACTGGATTTTACTGGATGTTTGAATCATAGAGAAGATCAGGGAGACATTTAGGCATTCAGATGGTTCTTCAAGCGTTTGTTTCTGCACAGAACTGTGATTTAAATAAATAATTAAAAAAAAAAATATATATATATATATATATATTATATACATTGCTTTTTTGTTAAATTTCAAATATATAGCATTCATTTATCGACCTATTTGAAAAGTAGTAAATATTTTTATTGTAGCTATTATTAATAATAGTAGTATTAGTAGTATTAAATTACAAATATTTAAATAAAGTTTACTGCTCTGACACTAAAAACCATACATTATTAATAATAATAAAGTTTAGATTAATTTTCTTGTTTCAATAAAGCGTCTTTTCTCTCCGCCAGGTTTTCTTCAGGACAGTCACCACGACCTGGAAGCTGTGTGTCCCCCTGAGGTGAGAGCCACAGTTCATTCATTCATCCTTTTGTCTATGTAAACATTTCATCCTGGTCGAGGTGTGGAGGAGTCAGGGGACACAACGCACAACCTGGAACATCACAGGGCATCACACACTCACGCTCGCTCATTCACACACTCACTCAGTCGCTCGCTCACCCAGGCGCTCACTCACTCGCACGCTCACCAAGGCGTTCGCACACTCGCATACTCACCCAGGCACTCGCACACTCGCATACTCACCCAGTCGCTCACACATTCGCACACACTCACACACTCACCCAGTTGCTCGCACACTCACACACTCACCCAGTCGCTCGCACACTCACACACTCACCCAGTCGCTCGCTCATTCACACGCTCACCCAGTCGCTCGCTCATTCACACACTCACCCAGTCGCTCGCACGCTCACCCAGGCGCTCGCTCACTCGCACGCTCACCCAGTCACTTGCACACTCACCTGTGGATAATGTCTGTGTGTGTGTTCAGGAGCAGGTGATCAGGCTGCAGTTGTTTAAGCCTCTAGGAGGGGGACTGGGCTTCTCTGTGATTGGTGGAGAGAGAGGGATCTTTGTGAAGTCCATCACTCCCGGAGGAGCTGCTCACACCGAGGGCACTCTACAAGTCGGAGATCGCCTGCTCAAAGTTAGTCAGCTGCACCTTTCTGTCCTTGCGGTCTCTCCCTTTGCCGGTCTCTCCCTTTGCCGGTCTCTCCCTTTGCCTGTCTCTCCCTTTGCCGGTCTCTCCCTTTGCCGGTCTCTCCCTTTGCCTGTCTCTCCCTTTGCCTGTCTCTCCCTTTGCCTGTCTCTCCCTTTGCCTGTCTCTCTCTTTGCCTGTCTCTCCCTTTGCCTGTCTCTCCCTTTGCCTGTCTCTCCCTTTGCCTGTCTCTCCCTTTGCCTGTCTCTCCCTTTGCCTGTCTCTCCCTTTGCCTGTCTCTCCCTTTGCCTGTCTCTCCCTTTGCCTGTCTCTCCCTTTGCCGGTCTCTCCCTTTGCCGGTCTCTCCCTTTGCCGGTCTCTCCCTTTGCCGGTCTCTCCCTTTGCCGGTCTCTCCCTTTGCCTGTCTCTCTGTCCTGGCTCCTGCACATCCACATGTCTCCACTGCGACAAGGGCATTATGCCACAGGAGCCAGCTGATTGGCCGTTGTTTGTAGAAGAGCCGGACTTAAACAGAGACCATGATTAGTGTTACAGTCTTTAACATTCACTGCCAGTAACCTGTCATCAGCTCCTCTGAAAAGACTCTGGTAATGTGTAATCACAGGTAAACACTGACCTCATGTGTGTGTGTGTGTGTATTACAGGTGAATGATGACCTAATGACAGGTGTGTCTCATGCGAAAGCGGTCACTGCGATCAGAAAAACTAAAGGACTTGTTCATATCATAGTGTCTCGACCTCCCGACCAGACACCCAGCACTTACCTGGGCTTCCTGCCCCTCAACTCCAGCTCCTGCAACGGAAACACAGGTAAAGTGTGGGGCTTATTCACATTGAAACAGCCATCATACTGACACCTAGTGGTCATATATCTGACCTGTATCAGGCACACGATTCTGTACTTATTTAAGACTAAACTTACTTAAAGTCAGTTAAACTGACTTTGTAAGTTAAACTGAGATTATGTCAAGATTATATAGAGATCCTATGGAGATCATACTGATATTCTGTTGAGTTTTAATAATGATTGTATTGAGATTATACTGAGATCATACTGACATTCTGTCAAGGTTGAAGTGAGATTATACTGAGATCATACTGACATTCTGTCGAGTTTGAATTGAGATCATAACGAGATCATACTGACATTCTGTCGAGTTTGAACTGAAATTATATTGAGATCATAACGAGATCATACTGACATTCTGTCGAGTTTGAATTGACATATTGAGATTATATTGAGATCATAATGAGATCATACTGACATTCGGTCGAGTTTGAATTGAGATTATATTGAGATCATAACGAGATCATATTGACATTCTGTCAAGTTTGAATTGAGATTATATTGAGATCATAACGAGATCATACTGACATTCTGTCGAGTTTGAATTGAGATTATATTGAGATCATAATGAGATCATGCTGACATTCTGCTGAGTTTGAATTGAGATTATATTGAGATCATAATTAGATCATACTGACATTCTGTCGAGTTTGAATTGACATACTGAGATTATATTGAGATCATAATGAGATCATACTGACATTTGGTCGAGTTTGAATTGAGATTATATTGAGATCATAACGAGATCATATTGACATTCTGTCAAGTTTGAATTGAGATTATATTGAGATCATAACGAGATCATATTGACATTCTGTCAAGTTTGAATTGAGATTATATTGAGATCATACTGACATTCTGTCGAGTTTGAATTGAGATTATATTGAGATCATAATGAGATAATACTGACATTCTGCTGAGTTTGAATTGAGATCATAATTAGATCATACTGACATTCTGTCGAGTTTGAAGTGAGATTATATAGAGATTATATTGAGCATGTGGTGAGTTTATATATTTTATTGAGATCGTGTTGAGACTATTGTGAGATTATCCTGAGATAATATTGAGGCTGTAAAAGCATTGTAATTAAGATTATATGTCGACTATATTGAGGTTAATTTTTGTTTTGAGGTTATATTGAGACTATTATTGTCCTCTGTTTCCCAGATGTGAGTGAGGACAGTGGAGTGAAGACTAAACTGTGCAGTTCTCTGGAGGCCCACAAGACCAGAACTCCACCTTCTCTTCCTCCTATAGGTATACAGTGACTCATAGAGCCTAGGACAGTCCGTTCAGAGTAATCCAGTAATGTGTTCATGCATACGTCCCACACACCGACCGCTGCAGCTCACTGAAGAGTCAAAGTTTCCTGTGTTTTTAATGCTGCAGATTATGAAACTGGTTCTTTGGAGAAGGCCAAGAGACCGGACGCTGATGTGTCTGAAGACACCGACTGTGATGGCTCCTCTCTGCCTGAGGACTCTCCAGAGGTACAGCACTTTCTGCCACAACTTGGGGAGGGGGTTCATTATGTACTGCAGACCAAGCAGTTTTTCAGGTTGTTACAGTGTTGTACACACACACACACACACACACGTGCCACACGGGAGTTTGAGAGTAGGTTATTTACAGCTGCGTGTGCCCAGTTTATGATTTGATTTTATGCTGGTTTTTATTCGATGTCTGTGTTTCTCCAGACGTCCAGGAGGGCGGCGTGGAAGGAGCAGAATGTGGACAACTCTCAGAACGCCAGGTGAGAGCCAAGTGTTTCTGTCTAATGTTGATCTACATCACCAGCGTTCTCATAAGTCTAGAACATTAACACATTACAACTAGGAACCTACCTATAGATAGGATCAGAAGCAGCCAAACACCCAGAGCTCATCGTGCCATAGCCATCATTTCAAATACCAAAGGCTTTCTGCAAAATGCCCCGCCTCTAAAACACTTTCTGATATTTTCTTGACGACTTCGCCGTGAACCAGCGAGTGGAGAAAGAAGAATTAACCCATAAATTTATTGTTGATTGTGGAGAGGAAAGGTTCACAGAGCCCTAAGACCCTACCACCCCCATGTTTCACAGACAAATGTATCACAGAATAGAGCCAGAGTACATCCACTTCATGTCAGGTTTAATTCTCTCTGTCTCTCTCTCTCTCCCTCTCTCTCTCTCTCTCTCTCTCTCTCTCTCTCTGTGTCTCTCTCTCTCTGTGTGTGTGTGTCTCTCTCTCTCTCTCTCTCTGTGTCTCCCTCTGTCTCTCTCTGTCTCTCTCTCAGTTTTCTGCAGTCGTCCTCAGAGCAGCTGGATGATGATGAGATCACATGGGGCAGTGATGACCTCCCCATAGACGACATTTACTCAAAATTCACTCAGGGTAAATATTTATGTAACAAAGAAATTAATAATAATAATAATAATAATAAGTGTATCATTACTAATTAATCAAATTGGTTATATATGATATTGATTGATTGATTGATTGTGAGTGTTACTCGTCTGTACGAGTCGCCTGTGACTGTGTACAACGGCGTACCTCAGTGGACTCCGTGTCGTTGATGTGTGCGGTTGCGGTTTGTGTTTCTCAGACGGTCTGATCATCACGGAGGACGAGCTGACCTCTCTGCCGCTGGTGAAGGTGGTTCCTGACGGTCAGTACACCGGACACAAGCTCAACTCTGTGGTGCGGATGATGAGGGGATTACTGGAGCAGAAGGTTCCTCTGCAGGAGTTTGAGGTACTTACGCCTACAGCTGCGTTCACTTCTGTACTTCATGAGGGTTCCTGCTCGGTCCGGTTCACTGGGTGACGAGGGAGTATTGGATGGGTTTCAGCAGCGGTTGAAATATGTTTATATACTTTGTTTACATTCTGAATAATAACACTAGTGATGTCTGGATCGTGTTTTTAATATTGAGTACCTGCCGATACCGTGTCCCGATCCGATACTTATGTTCTTCTAGATATCACTGTTACACAGTGCACACTTTAAATACATTATAGTTATTAAACTCAGCCCAGTATCTGCTCCACACTGAATCTCTCACATTAACAAACTGCTGCTTGTTTTTCTTTTATAACAAAATAAACACAAGGTGTCTTCACAAACAGCTCTTCTAAATAATTTAATATTATTGTTAATCTCATATGAAGTGATGTAATGTGTACAGAATGACTCTGATTGTAAAAGTCAGTTTTATTGTCACCACAGACGTGTCGAGGGAGAAATTAAATGTAGTCTCTTTAAGACACGCTGCTAAAATAAGTTGTATATTTTCAGCACTGACCTGATTCACCCGCCGTGGACGGGACTGTGGTGTTTACAGTCTCACCTCAGAAATACGGGATAAACACAGCACTGCATTTAGTGTCCGATTACAGTCTAATCACGTGCACTCGCTCCAGCTCTGAACCCGACTCCCCGCGGGAATGTGCGTTTGTGCCGAACAGAAGTGTCCGCTACGGTGGCCAGCAGAGTCAGATCACAGCAGCATTTACAAAGTGTGCTACAAGAGGAGGAGGAGGGAGTGTGAGGTCGCCCCCTAGAGGACACAAAGGATCGGACTTAAGATGGAGCTCAGTACAGATCAGTAAAATAACGCTGTGATCGGCCCGATGTCGATGTTTGAGACCGGATCGGGGCGTCTCTAGTTATTACAGATGAACGGTGATGTCTGAAATGGCTGCGGTTCAGATTTGGACGACCATTCAAATGATATTTAATGTGGTATTTATCGTACACCAGAAGGGCGGGACATTTTCAGCTGTGCTTTGGCCCCTGCTCTGAGACTTCTGCAGTACGTTGTGTCTCTTCAGGAATAAACACATTTCTCTGTAACGTCGTGTTGGTGAATCGCTGCCAGTGTCTGTATTTTCAGCATCAGAAGTTTGTAAATGGAAATATATCCGTGTGAGCCCACAGTTCCCGTCTGTGTCTAAAATGTTTCATTGTAAAGTCACACATCGTCGCAGTCCAAACTGAGCACAGCTGCCCTCCTTCACACGGGGAAACTTTCATAACGAACCAACCAATAGAAATGCTCCAGAATTATTGGAATTAAATCTTGAAGTGGTCTTGTTTAACAGCTACAAACGTCTAAAATATGTTTCATGTATTTACAGAATCTGCAGAATTTACAGCCTCTGGACGACTGCTTGATCGGTCAGACTCAGGAGAACAAGAAGAAGAACCGCTACAAGAACATAGTGCCCTGTGAGTCACTGACACGGTTCTTCTGTTTACTTTTGTGTGTGTCTGTGTGTGACTGTGTCTGTGTGTGTGTGTGACTGTGTCTGTGTGTGTGTGTGACTGTGTCTGTGTGTGTGTGTGACTGTGTCTGTGTGTGTGTGTGACTGTCTGACTGTGTCTGTGTGTGACTGTGTGACTGTGTCTGTGTGTGACTGTGTCTGTGTGTGTGACTGTCTGTGCCTGTGTGTGTCTGTGTGTGTGACTGTCTGTGCCTGTGTGTGTCTGTGTGTGTGACTGTGTCTGTGCCTGTGTGTGACTGTGCCTGTGTGTGTCTGTGTGTGTGTGTGTATCGTAACAGACAGAGGCTCAGCCCCCAGTGGTTCTCTCATGAAGCTGAGGCACTTATGAAGAGATCTGTAGCTTTTACCCCCAGTTCCTCTGCTGTTTTTCAGAGTGATCAGAGTTTAGCTGATTCCTTCATTCCTTCATTCATTCATAAAGTTCAATCAACTCTGTAACTCTAACTCTAGTGGTGGCCAGGTGCAAACCAACAGATCCTGCCTAGTGTTGCTTTAATTCTGATGTATTTCTGTGGTTCTCCTGCAGTCGACACGACTCGGGTTCTCCTGGGTAAAGACGGAGGCTACATCAATGCTAACTTCATCAAGATGACGGTGAAGGAAGAGAGCTTCATGTACATCGCCTGCCAGGGGCCTCTGCCCACCACTCTGGGAGACTTCTGGCAGATGGTGTGGGAGCAGAAGTCCAACGTCATCGCCATGATGACCCAGGAGGTGGAGGGCGGGAAGATTAAATGTCAGCGGTACTGGCCGGACACGCCTCGCGCCGCCGAGATGGTGAACGACCGGCTGCAGGTCACTCTCGTCAAAGACCAGCACCTGGACAACTTCATCATCCGCCTCTTCGAGGTTAAAGACGTCCAGGTCCGAGAGAACACCTACAGTTTCACTTTCACCTTTTCAGCATCCGATCGGAGCAGCTTTAGGATCTGCTCTGAGAATCTGCCCCTGTTCAAACCGCCTGAATTCTCTCTGTTTACCTGCAGACGAACGCCATCCAGAGGGTGACGCACCTGAACTACACCGGCTGGCCCGACCACGGCACTCCGACTCAGCCCGAGCAGCTCCTCACCTTCATCTCCTACATGAGACACATCTACAAATCAGGGCCCATCATCACGCACTGCAGCGCGGGGATTGGCCGGTCAGGAACGCTCATTTGCATAGACGTGGTCCTCGGCCTCATCGGGAAGGATGTGGATGTGAGTATCGCAGCTGGTTCACAGCTGGTTGTCGTGATTTTTAGGTTCTTTTCTGCTGAGTAAAAAGAGGATTGTGATTTTTAACACGACGCAATAAAAACACTGTGAAATGACCAAAGAGCGGGAGAATGATTACATTTTGAATCACAATTACACACTACACAAAAACACTTTAAACGCACACTATTACTACCCTTCATTTTGTCCTTAAAGCAACAGTAGGTGATATTTCATCTTTAAATGACAGCTTCAAAATCATTGTGATGCTCCACTGAGCTGCAACATGGAGAACAGACACTCTGTTGTTGCTGCTCTGGGCTCAGCACTGCAGAAACTGCACTATGTGACTCCTTGAGGAGGGTAGAAAACCCCCACCTCCCTTCCAGTTGATTTAAGGACAGTGCTGTAAAAGTGAATTACAGTCTGCAACAGTAAAGGGAGCCCAGGAGCAGAAGATACCCAGTCGTGCCTGGTGCTGATTTAAGATTGAGGATAATGAACTCTCTAAAGTTTCCCGAGGCTAATCCTCTCAGACCCCGCTTTATTTCGACCTGAACTTTAAAGAAGTGTTTTATTTTCCTTTGTCTTTCAGTTCGACATCTCAGATGTAGTGAGGAGCATGAGACTCCAGAGACAGGGCATGGTGCAGACCGAGGTAAGTATGCGACTCTCTTGTTGTTCTTTCTCTCTGATTGTGGGGTGAGATATCAGAGCACTGATTGTGCGATGAAAGCCGGTGCAGAGTTGTGTGATCTGTACAGTTTCCACATTCCCATAGGAATGAATGAGGTCATCTTGGGTCACAGTGAAACACATCCACCACTGTCACTCAACCATACGCATGAGCTTAGACAACACCTGAAATACCATAGCAACAGCCCTAGCGACCACAATGGACACCTTAAGAGATTCCCTTGAAATGTCATAGCAACTACCACAGCAACCACTTGATTGCAATGGTATCCAGGTGGTTGCTAAGGCTGTTGCTAAGGTAACTACCTACAATCATTTGAAATAGTGAGGCTCTTCCTTTCACATTACACTTTACATTTATCACCATTATAGCTGTGTTTTCACATCCCTGTCAACGCATAAATCTTAAAGGTACATATCAACATTGTCGAACCCCACCTGGGATACCATGGCAACTGTCTATCCCCACCTGGGATACCATAGCAATTGTTGAACCCCACCTGGGATACCATAGCAATTGTTGAACCCCACCTGGGATACCATAGCAACTGTCTAACCCCACCTGGGATACCATAGCAACTGTTGAGCGCCACCTGGGATGCCATTGCAACAGCCTAGCGACACCTGGGATACTATAGCAACGGCCTAGCACCACTTAGGATACCATAGCAACTGCCTAGCCCCACCTGGGATACCATAGCAAATGCCTAGCGACACCTGGGATACCATAGCAATGGCCTAGCGCCACCTGGTCTACCATAGGAACTGCCTAGTACAACTTTAGCAACCACCTGAGATACCATAGCAACTGCCTAGCAACACCTGAGATGCCATAGCAACGGCCTAGCATCACCCGGGATTCTATAGTAACTGCCTAGGGACTCCTGTGATACCATAGGAACTGCCCAGTACAACTTTAGCAACCACCTGGGATGCCATAGCAACAGCCTAATAGAATTTTCGCAACCACTTTGAACACCACAGCTGCCCCCTAGAAACACCTTAACACTTGTGAAACATTTAAAACATTTATAACCTGACTTTGACGAGAGTTCACAAACTTTACTCCAAATGAGGAGTGAAAGCGTGTGTCCGGGATCTTTCTGTCTGATAATACACCCACTGTTTGCTCTTCTCTTTCCTCTCTAGGAGCAGTACATTTTCTGCTACCAGGTGATCTTATACGTGCTCAGGTGTCTGCAGGCCGAGGAGAAAATCTCAGGATAGAGTTGGGGACGTGTTACTGCCTTAAAACAAGCTGCAAACCAACGAGAACTTCCTTAAAAGCTCTGATCAAATTTACCTTACAACATTAGAGATGTGTTTTTAGGTTTTGTACATTCCTGACTCTATCAGAGACACAACAATGGATTTTATAATTTATCTTTCTCTACTTTTTTTACCGATAAACCGAGCGTAGGTGATGAATAAAAGTCTATTTTATGTGGAACAGAATCATTATGGTGTATTTTAAAACGAACGACAGTATTTACTTTGTAAATCGATGAATAAATCGCAGAGTGCCAGAAAGTAATGGAGGAAATGAAAGTGTACATATTTATCCGACGGAAAATTGTGGATATGTTACATACCGGACGATTAGCAATTTGTAAATAAAAGAGTATCGTGCTTTAAAGAGCTTTCCCTTTTAATGCTGCCTCCTGTATATTTTGTTTCTGTGCTTAATTCAAATAAACAAATGGGAAAAATGCTTGTGTTATTGCGTTAAATACAAATTTTGCTTACAGTTGGTCAAATGGTAAATAACTAAGACCCAGTTATAAATATTAACTGCAATTAGAGTAGCGTGTTATTTATGATTGTGCGATGAAAGCCGGTGCAGAGTTGTGTGATCTGTACAGTTTCCACATTCCCATAGGAATGAATGAGGTCATCTTAGGTCACAGTGAAACACATCCACCACTGTCACTCAACCATACGCATGACCTTAGCCAACACCTGGAATACCATAGCAACCGCCCTAGTGACCACAATGGACACCTTAAGAGATTCCCTTGAAATGTCATAGCAACTACTTTATTGTAATGGTATCCAGGTGGTTGCTAAGGCTGTTGCTAAGGTAACTTCCTTGGCAACCACCTGGATACCATTACAATCATTTGAAATAGTGAGGCTCTTCCTTTCACATTACTCTTTACATTTATCACCATTATAGCTGTGTTTTCACATCCCTGTCAACGCATAAATCTTAATAGTACATGTCAACATTGTCACAGCCACCCGGGATACCATAGCAACTGTCTAACCCCACCTGGGATACCATAGCAACTGTCTAGCGACACCTGGGATACCATAGCAACTGTCTAGCGACACCTGGGATACCATAGCAACTGTCTAACCCCACCCGGGATACCATAGCAACTGTCTAACCCCACCTGGGATACCATAGCAACTGTCTAACCCCACCTGGGATACCATAGCAACTGTCTAACCCCACTTGGGATACCATAGCAACTGTCTAACCCCACCAGGGATACCATAGCAACTGTCGAACCCCACCCGGGATACCATAGCAATGTGTTATTTATGAATGTTTGTGTGTAATTCAGTATTTAATTAACATTTAGGATCATCACAACAGAGTCTTAAGTAATACACCACATACCATTTATGAATGTTATAACACATTTTAATTGACATTTATTTACAATGTTCAGGACTGTAACAGCAACTAATAAAAACCATTTATTGTTATTCATTCTTTCATCTTTAACCCCTTCATCCTGTTCCGGCGTCTGTGGGGCTGGGCTGGGGAAGGGCAGGGCTTACCGCAGATGGAACTGGTTACAAACTGATGACTAAGTGGTGCTAAAGACGTGTGCACAGCGGCTCCTTGATGCCCACAGGTCAGATGAAACGTCCTGGAGTCCAGAACGAGCGGCCAAGAGTTTTTAGTGTGGGGCGGTTCAGTGTGTGAAGATGTCAGGCACAGTCCTGTATCACGAAGAAAACCTCTGTTTTCACCCACATCCTTTAGTGTGTGTAAGAGTTTTGTTTTGTGAAGTGAGTTTCTGCAACTTGGGACGTCAGGAATATACACCTCCAGTCTCCAGAACATCCCGTGACAGTCCGAGATCGACCCAGCTGTGTATGAAATGCATTTCTGACTCCTCCTACTGAAGGGTCTGGAGCCGACCCTGAAACACTGGCCACAAGAATAGAACACACCCTCAGTCACAGGTCACACACACACACACCCCTGTGGACAGTTTAATACAGTTACAGTGTGTGTGTGTGTGTGTGTGTGTGTGTGTGGACTGTGACTGAGGGTGTGTTCTTGCCTTGTGCCCAGTGTTCCAGGGTCAGCTCCAGACCCTTCGGTAGGAAGGAACACCAGGAGGAAACCCACACTCCTCACAGACAGTGACCCGAGGAGAGGATCCCACCCAGGACCGAATGAAAAGATAAGATTCCTTTGACAAAACTGAGCAGAGATCAACAGTGCTTTCCACACACACAAGTAAATAACTAAAGGAAAACTATAACGTGCCGAGTTTAAGGAAGTTTAGGAGAATCACCCTTATGTCTCCTGAGCCACTACGGAGCAACCTTTGAGCAATAAAATGTTCATTTCAAATTAAACGTTTGTTATTAATTTGATATATTTGACACACTGAGTTTTTTTTCTTATTTATGTTTAATGTTTAAAAGGTTTATTTTTGCCACAAATCAAACTCCACTGAGAGCAAGGAGACGGAGGACCACTGTTGATCCACTGAGGGCAGAGGTGGAGGTGCACTAGTGTTTTACACAGCGTTTTCTGGGCGGACCACTGCTGATTAAACAGAATTTTAGACAAAATGCCACATTTTAGCACTTTTCCATTCACAGTGTAATTTACATTTTTCTCCTTCATTAGGTTCTTTTTGTTATTCTTTATAAATAAGATCAGTAAATAATTTAAATCCAGCACAGTGTCATCATTTTTATCATTTAATCATTTTATATCAGTCTTACACTCATTATTATATCTCTCAGAGTTGTTGGTGATATTTGTATTAGTGTGTTTTCCAGAATAAAAGTCTCTGTGAATGTAAAGATTATAAGTGAGTTCTATCCGGTACAGGACAGTGATCTGAGTCTGAGTCTGTCTGGGTCCGTAGGCCACGGGGGTGGAGCTACAGCGGGAGAGCAGGCCACGCTGAGAGAGCTTCCGGTCCTCACTCTGTTTTTTTCGCAACGTCTTTCTCCCGGCGTTCAGTTTGTCCCTCCGTTAACCCCGTAGTCCTCTGACGTCAGACTGTGTATCATGGCGCTGCCCTGGTGAGCCACGCTGTGTGTTATTAAAGAACAAAGTCTAAACTAATACAGAAGAGGAAACAAACTCCAGCGGAGACATGTCGGGCCGACACAACAACAAACTGCCCACCAACCTGCCCCAGCTGCAGAACCTCATCAAGAGAGACCCCGCGTCCTACACCGAGGAGGTAAACACACACGCCGTGAACAGTTCTGTGACATACAGCCTTTAACATCGCACTTCCACACAGAGGAGCCTTCAGGGCGACGTCGTCTTCACTCTAACGTTCACTGTGTGTCCAGGAGAATGAAGTAATACGTGGAACTGTGTTCTCTCTAATGGAGCTCATCCCAGTCTTTAGGGTGGAGCTAGAGTGGTGTTTGTGGCCCTAACCTTACACACATTTATGTACATCCTCTCAGCTCCAATGACCAGTACAATTACAGACTGTAGTCCTTCTGTTGCTCTGCATACTTTGTTCCCCTCCCTTTGCTGTGTTAGTGTGTGTTGTGCTGGTGTAGAGTGGATCAGACACAGCAGTGCTGCTGGAGTTTTTAAACCCTGTGTCCACTCTGTGAGACACTCCTCCCTCGTTGGTCCACCTTGTAGATGTAGAGTCAGAGACAGAGACAGTAGCTTTGTGTTTGTTGTCCTCTAGTTGTTTATCGTTTCTCTCTTTCTCTCTCTCTCTCTTTCTCTTTCTCTCTCTCTCTCTCTCTCTCTCTCTCTCATATTTTCCAGTTCCTGCAGCAGTTCCGGCACTATCAGTCCAACCTCCAGATCTTCAAACACCAGCCCGACAAACCCAGCAAGGACCTGTCCGAGCTGGTGATGTTCCTGGCCCAGGTCTGGTCCACGTTTTCTTCTTTGGCTTCTGTTCAGAGGGGATTTAATTTAAAATATATTACTACACTGCTTTTCTGTGGGATTAATGTAACATGAGCTTATTGCTGGTTTTGTAGCATTGGATTTGTATAAAGAAGAGTCCTAGCACACAGTAAAATCTTCGCCCGGTTGTTGCTCCGCAGGTCGGACACTGCTATGTGGAGGAACTGTCCAACTTCCCCAAAGAGCTGACGGAGCTCCTGTTAAATCACCACACGGTTCTGGATTCGGACCTCAGGATGGTGAGAGCGCTGTTTTGTGTGTGGCACGGATGGTTTTGGGCTGTAGAACATTGGAACTGTGTTCTCTGGAGTGATGAGTTTTTTCTCTCTCTCTCTCTCTCTCTCTCTCTCTCTCTCTCTCTCCTCTAGACGTTCTGTAAAGCTCTGATCCTGTTGAGGAATAAGGACCTGATCGAACCCTGCAGCCTCCTGGAGCTGTTCTTTGAGCTGCTGCGCTGCCACGATAAACTCCTCAGGAAGGTAAAGCTTGCTCTCTCTCTCTTGCTCTCCCTTTCTCTCTTTCTCTCCGGTGTCTCTCCCTCGCTCTCTTTCTCTCCGGTGTCTCTCCCTCGCTCTCTTTCTCTCCGGTGTCTCTCCCTCGCTCTCTTTCTCTCCAGTGTCTCTCCCTCGCTCTCTTTCTCTCCAGTGTCTCTCCCTCGCTCTCTTTCTCTCCGGTGTCTCTCCCTCGCTCTCTTTCTCTCCGGTGTCTCTCCCTCGCTCTCTTTCTCTCCGGTGTCTCTCCCTCGCTCTCTTTCTCTCCGGTGTCTCTCCCTCGCTCTCTTTCTCTCCGGTGTCTCTCCCTCGCTCTCTTTCTCTCCGGTGTCTCTCCCTCGCTCTCTTTCTCTCCGGTGTCTCTCCCTCGCTCTCTTTCTCTCCGGTGTCTCTCCCTCGCTCTCTTTCTCTCCGGTGTCTCTCCCTCGCTCTCTTTCTCTCCGGTGTCTCTCCCTCGCTCTCTTTCTCTCCGGTGTCTCTCCCTCGCTCTCTTTCTCTCCGGTGTCTCTCCCTCGCTCTCTTTCTCTCCGGTGTCTCTCCCTCGCTCTCTTTCTCTCCGGTGTCTCTCCCTCGCTCTCTTTCTCTCCGGTGTCTCTCCCTCGCTCTCTTTCTCTCCGGTGTCTCTCTCTCCCTCGCTCTCTTTCTCTCCGGTGTCTCTCACTCTCTCGCTCTCTTTCTCTCCGGTGTCTCTCACTTTCTCTCTCTCTCTCTCTCTCTCTCTCTCTCTCTCTCCGGTGTCTCTCGCTCTCCCTCTCTCTTTCTCTCCGCTGTCTCTCGCTCTCCCTCTCCCTCTCTCTTTTCTCTTTCTCTCCAGTGTCTCTCTCTCTTACTCTCGGTGTCTTTATTATTATGTCTAATCTCTTTTATACGTTTACATTTCTAAGATTAAGTTTATTTCTCCGTACTCCTCTGATTTCTCTCCACAGACGCTGTACACTCACATTGTGACGGACATCAAGAACATCAACGCTAAACACAAAAACAACAAACTCAACACAGTGAGTGCTCTTGTGTTCCATACAGACGCAGTGGTGTGTGTGTGTGTGTGAGGCGTCGGGGTGTGTTCAGTAGAGCACTGCACTGATCATACAGTATTTCAGACTGATCCTTACGTCTTTTCAGACGAACACAAACGAACAGCGTCTCGTGATCTGAATAAACTCATGAAACTCAGACAACAATCACACAACTAACCAAAGACTGCTTTGAAACCTGTGAAGCTCCACCACATCTTTGCTAACGGATGCTAAGTTAATGTCAGTGGAGTTCAACACGCTTGCAGGAGAACCCTAAGTGCTCAGTTCCAGATGAACACATTGGCTTTGTGCTGAGTCACTAGGGGCGAGGGAGGCCCATCTTTCCTTCAAACACAGACAGAGAGAGAATGAGTTATGCTTTTCACAATCAGAATCTTTAATTATCATTAATGATGGCACAGCTGTCCTTAGGATGTGGAATACAGTCTGAATGTCCTATAGAGTGGCATCTGCGCTGGGTGAAACAGCTCCTTCAACACCGACCACCGTTCACCCGCTCGTCCCTGCTCTGAGGGGGTAATGAGCAGCTCCAGAAAGAGGGGGAACAAAAGCCTGTGAACTGTCTCCTCGCTGTTACTCCCCCGCTGCAGAACCGCACGGGGCCAGCTCCGGAGCTGAGCATGAGGATCATGAGGAACATAGGAAACGGAGAAGAGGTGCCGTAGTCGAAAATAATGCGCTTTATTTCAGCCCCGGAGCGGCTGCTGTGTTACTGGTGACTCATCACCAGGGATCATCACGTGATCTCCTAATGATACGGACAGTGTTTAGTCATCAAACTACAAACCAGATAAAGTCCTGCAGCTAACGCAAAAGGTGAGCGGCTGCTTAGCATAGGCCTGTATGATTAATGCTTGGCTGTAGTGACAGGGATACTGTACTGAACTGGTCTTGTAAAGCGCTGTATAAATGTAAGTCACAGCAGAACATCAGTTTTCTCATTACCCCTCTTTCCACAGACTCTGCAGAACTTCATGTACACGATGCTGAGAGACTCCAATCCCATCGCAGCCAAGATCTCTTTGGATGTTATGGTGGACCTGTACAAAAGAAACATCTGGTAAAACAGCTTTTTTTAAATACTTGTTTAATACTGAATTTTTTTCCCAGTTATTAGAGGTCTCCAGTTCACTGAGTCTCCCCACACAACATCTCGGCGAGCTGGAGGAGTATGCAAACTGCACAGATCTGTCACATCAGCTGACACGTCCGTGCTGGTTAGCACCATGGACATTGAATGTGGGAGAGGGGCTCCCATCCACCTAGAGAGCAAGACCAGTCGAATCCCATTTCAGCCCTTGCCCTTTCCACTTAGCCCCACCCCTCTTTTTTACCTAGACTCAAAGTAGGGCTCTTAGTTCTTGTCGGGATGGAGGGGTGGGGTGAAGTATGTGGCGACATGGCCCTTCAGAAAGAGATTTTTCAGAGTCACGCTCCAAATGGAGGGTTATGATGCCTTGTGAATCAGCGGCGAGACGCTGTGCAGCGCCCTAAGTAACCCACAGGTGTCAGTGTTTCCTCCTTTAAACTCTACGATCCTCAGTGTATTCTCTGAGTTTAATGTAGTTTCAGTGGATAATGGCCCTTTACTTTAGAACGAGCTGAAAACAGCACGAGGAGCAGCTGAGGTCTCAGGAGTTAGCTGTAAATTTCCAGTTCCACCTTAAATAGTGAATCAATTACATTCTAGCACCTGACGTTAATGCAATATTTAAGGTGGAACTGAAGGTTTGATCAGAACTCTGCAGAATGAGAATCTGAGCTGAGCTCCATGTCACAGAAGAGTGAGGAGAGGGGGGTAATCTCTAATTGTGGAACTCTTCTGAAGGAGAATGAGGCTCTAAATGTAACTAAAGTCCAGCAGCTCCTCTGATATCACTGCAGACTGGTGCAGAGCTGCTACAGAGCGGCGCTAGTCGCCTGGGAATGAAACGAAAAAATAAGAAATGGGATTCACGCTGGGTCTCCAGGCTTTGGACAGCTGAGACGTCACGTGGATTCTAATTTTATTCCATAAAAAAACACACTATGTTAAGGATGATCAGCGATCTACAGATGGTTCAGTGGACGCAGGGTGTGTGAAGGTTTCTGCAAATACTATGCCATTTTATATAAAGAACTTGTATAAAGGGATCCTGGAAATATCCCCTTCCACATACAGAGGGCACTGTGCACTATTATGTGGCTCTGTGTTTCTAAAGCTGCTGTTGTTTTAAATAATCTTCTTCATTTCTTTGACTAGGAACGATGCCAAAACAGTGAACGTCATCACAACAGCCTGCTTCTCCAACGTCACGAAGGTACGACTTACCTTTACTCTCTCCGCTTTCACTGTCCTCCTCTTTCACTCATTTCTACTGCTGTTTTTATTTATATCGTGGTGTTTGTGTTTGTGTCCAGATCCTGGTGGGGGCGCTGACGTTTTTCCTGGGTAAAGATGAAGAGGAGAAAAAAGACAGTGATTCAGAGTCGGAGGTGTGTTGAAGCATTGTGTTCATAAACAAGTCAAGGACTGCACACACAGTTTGTATAAACGGGACGATCTGGGGCGGTTACATATGAGCTAAAGGCTGTGGAGCGGTGGAACTGTGTTCTCTGGAGTTACGGAGCTCATCCGGTGATGATTGTTGTCCAAATGAATCATCAACACCAGCGCCTGAGCTCGGTCGTGTCTGTGGCTGAATGTTTTAAACCTTTTCTACTTTGCTGTTAATGACTTTAAACACTAAGCGCTTCCTTTTCCCCCTGATTTCTGATCAAACGAATCTCTGGTTTCCAGGACGATGGACCCACGGCCCGAGATTTAATGGTCCGATACTCCACTGGAAGGAAAACATCCAAGAACAAGAAGAAGCTGGAGAAAGCCATGAAAGTTCTGAAGGTACCTGAGCCTCACTGTTTATAACTGTGTGGCTGGTGGGGGTAAAGAGGTGTACTCTTATCACTGATGCACTGAACAGACAGCTATTGGCCAGAAACAAACGAAATTCAGGACACAGTCTGTCCAAGAACAGAACATTTTAAAAAGCTGTTAATAACATACACTTCCTTACACCTGAGCTTCATCATAGAGCAGTCCGTTCCACCAAAAAATGCACATATTCTTCTTTATAGAATGTTCGCTTCCACCTTAAATGGTGCAGGAGTTACGTCCTAGTGGCTAGGCACAGAAACCTTACTGCTGCACACTTTACGGTCAACTGGCACCATTCATTCATTATCTGTAACCCTTATCCAGTTCAGGGTTGCGGTGGGTTCAGAGTCTACCTGGAATCATTGGGCGCATGGCAGGAATACACCCTGGAGGGGGCGCCAGTCCTTCACAGGGCAACACACACACACACACACATTCACTCACACACTCACAATCTCCAATCCACCTACCAACCTGTGTTTTTGGAGCGTGGGAGGAAACAGGAGCACCCGGAGGAAACCCACGCAGACACAGAGAGAACACACTACGCTCCTCACAGACAGTCACCCGGAGGAAACCCACGCAGACACACGGAGAACACACCACACTCCTCACAGACAGTCACCCGGAGGAAACCCACACAGACACAGGGAGAACACACCACACTCCTCACAGACAGTCACCCGGAGGAAACCCACACAGACACAGGGAGAACACACCACACTCCTCACAGACAGTCACCCGGAGGAAACCCACACAGACACAGGGAGAACACACCACACTCCTCACAGACAATCACCCGGAGGAAACCCACACAGACACAGGGAGAACACACCACACTCCTCACAGACAGTCACCCGGAGGAAACCCACACAGACACAGGGAGAACACACCACACTCCTCACAGACAGTCACCCGGAGGAAACCCACACAGACACAGAGAGAACACACCACACTCCTCACAGACAGACACCCGGAGGAAACCCACACAGACACAGGGAGAACACACCACACTCCTCACAGACAGTCACCTGGAGCGGGAATCGAACACACAACCTCCAGGCCCCTGGAGCTGTGTGACTGCGACACCTAACTGCTGTGCCACCGTGCCGCTCCCAACTGGCACCAGCTTTATTAAATTGTCCAGTGTACCTTATATGGCTCAGCAGTAAGATCATGGCACTAATCCACATTTAATGGGACAGCAGTTTATGCCTAAACTTTGTAAATGAATATTCCTTTCCACCTTAAATGGTGGACTGACATATAACTTTTATTTATCTTTCTAATCCACCTTAAATCAATCTGCCGCTATGTTCTGGTGCTAAAGCTTCTTATTTGAATGTTGCATTCCAACTGAAATGGGGCAGCGTTGGGATTGGTGAGATTGTTAAGGTGGACTAGAACATTCAAATAAGGTTCAGACACCAGAGTGTACATTTATTTGGAAATTTCAAATAAAATATTGTTAAAATTGATTTGCACTTGCGCCTGTGGTTTCTGCACCATGTGTAAAGTTAATATTTAGGCCCCTTTCATCTTCATTAGTTTATGTGCATTAAAAAGTAAAATTACCTTTCAACCAGCTTGTTTTTACATGAACATTTATATTTATTTATACATTTATTTATTAAATGTATTGTTTGTATCTGGACTGAATTTTTTTGGTCGTCATCATTTTAACTCTAATGTTGTTAACTGTAATAAGATCTAATCATATTTTTTTTGCCAGAAACATAAGAAAAAGAAGAAGGCGGAAGTCTTCAATTTTTCTGCCATTCACCTGATCCACGATCCTCAAGGTGACCATCTGAAGGAATGACATGAATGTGATTCCTCTCGTTCTTTCTCTCCTCTCTCTGTCTCACTCTGTTTTGTCTTTGTTTCTTGTTAAAATTGGACACCGTTTTGTTTTTGTTCCAGATTTCGCGGAGAAGCTCCTGAAGCAGCTGGAGAGCTCTAAGGAACGCTTCGAGGTGAAGATCATGCTGATGGAGCTCATCTCCAGACTCGTGGGCATCCATGAGGTAAATAAACAAACCCTTGAATGCAGTGGTGTCCACAGTCCGGCCCCTGGACAAATGCGGCCCGCTGTATGAAGTTAATCGGTGATAGCTGCAGTAAAAAACACAAAGGTTTAAAGAGAGAGGGGAGTATCTGCAGCGACATGTTGGATTTTACACTCTCTCTAATCTCCTGCAGCAGTGAATGCTCTAAAGTGAAAGTTAATAAATATTGAGTGTTTTTCATATTTTAATTCCACTGTTAGAATAATATCCTTGGAAAGAGACGGTGTCTCACAGCTGTGCGTTCACTGGTGTGTTTTCTCTCTGCTGTACAGTCCAGTGCTGTTTGAACACAGAATTTATGAATTTATAAGGAGTTATCTGTGTTTTTCTGCAGCTTTTCCTCTTCAATTTCTACCCGTTTGTCCAGCGCTTCCTTCAGCCTCATCAGAGAGGTGAGTACTGACCGTCTCGAGGTACGCCCTGGACCTCTGGACTGTGTTCTTTGTTTTTTCTTGACCCTGAATTAATCTACAGATGTCACCAGAGCTGGTAAACCCCACCCCTCACTGTCCATTATATCAGTGATGGATTAATATGCCTGTGAGGAATAAGGGCTGAAAAAAAAAAAACACCAGAAAAATATATTTGTATTAATTATTTATGACAAAGTACTGTTTTTCAGATTGAATGTGTACTTCTATAAATAAACGTATACGTGTTTATAATGAAGGAGTGTTATGTGATGAGAGGGGCACTGGTTCTCTAACGTCTGTGGCTTTCCCCCTGGGGTCCCCCACGTTAGTTGAATGAGTCCACGTTTTGATCGGTTTGTCAATAATTCCACTTTTAAAAAGAAGCTAAACTGTTAAATAGACATTGTTCATTCATTCATCCAGCTTTACCCTGATCAGTGCTGCACTGATACACGGCCCACGTGCAGTCCCTGGGCACAAGCCAGGATCTCACAAACCGTACCAGCTCTTTTTAAACGGCTCAGTCCGGAAAACACCTGATGTTATTTTCCTTTCCTCGTTTTCCAGAAGTTACAAAGATCCTGCTGTGTGCTGCTCAAGCCGCCCACCAGCTCGTTCCCCCAGAGGTAAATAAAACCCACTCATTAAAGGTGCTGTCCACAGTTTCAATCCATTACACATCCATTCAAGGGGCGGAGCTTCTGAAGCAGCACAGAAGGGTGCAATTCTTTTGCTGTTCAAATATCTACAGCTGTTCTTCAGAATCGTGTACAGCACCTTTTAATAGCGACTCAGGGAATGTACAGATCTGTTCTAATGCTTACTCACGTGAACACACCTTTTAAATGACTAATGGAATAATAAACGTCCTGCGGCGTAGAGCCTGTTTCAGGTGTGTAATGTCGTTGTAATGACCTGAGCCCTCTTTGTTCCTCTCTCAGATCATCCAGCCTGTGATCATGACCATCGCCAATAATTTTGTGACCGACAGGAACTCGGGAGAGGTGATGACTGTAGGGTGAGTAGCTCATTTTTTGGGCTATAATCATTACTGGTGATCTGCTCTGTCCATAAGCGAGTCTCCCACCAATCACACGCAGAGCCCCCAGCCTCAGGACGGCAAGAGCGAGGAGGTGAAACACCCAGGCGCTGTGGGGGCTTGGTTTCGGCGTCGCTCTGGGTGAAATCGGCAAGAGAGCTGAAGATAAATGGAGTCATGACAGGGTCTTTTTTTAAATTCTTTGTTTACAGCGTGGGGTATAATGTGTGTGTAAGTGATGTCTGAGTCGTCCACTGAGCTCGTGAACAGTTTAGATTCTGATTTATTCATTTCTATAACATTCTGTCAAGGCCCCGTCCAGATCCACTGTGCCATAAGGCTGTACTTGAGGCTCTGAGCTCTTTCTGGAGCTTCGTTATCTCGACTCGACCACGGTTCACGCTAAGGGACCAACTCTTCTTGCTTCCAGCTGGGAACTAACTTTTCTGGGGCAGAGACTAATTCATGTTGTTGGAAACTTGCCGACTGGTTCCAAATTAGATTAGAGAACGGGAACCATTCAGTTCCTTTTTTGGTGGAAAACACCGTGTGACTCTGAGGCATCACCAGGGTTTGAACTCTGATGATGGGGACAAGAGTAGAGCGCTCATTTTTCTTCGCGACTTGATTCGACGCCTGAAATTTAGGGCACAGTTCCAGGTAGAAACCAACCAAAATACTTTTATAAAACAGTAAATAAACATAAAAATGTATTGTAACACTTTCTTGTGCAACTAACAATTTCAAATTAAAGCAACAATAGGTAGTATTTTTTTACATCAAAATACATCACAGCTTCAGAATCATTGTAATGAACTGTAATAGGGAACACAAAGCCTCTGTTCTGCTCTGGACTCAGCACTGCAGAAACTGCACTACTTTAGGAGGAGGGTAGGAAACCATCCCCCCTCCCCCTGGGTTTCAGGACAGTGCTGTGTATAAGTGTATTACCCAGGAGCACAAATACCAAGTCTTACCTAGTGCTGCTTTACTGTCTGCCTTCCTTTCAGCTTCTGACTTACTGTGTTCTGTGAATCAAGTGGGGTGTGTGTGTGTTGTTTTAAGGTGGGACCGAGTGAGATTTAATCCACTGAGGGTGCATGTGGAGCTGGCACAGGGAGGTTTGATCACATCGGGGTAGCTTTGGTGCCGTTGGTGGTCCCACAGGACTAGGCTTTCCCAGTGTTGACGCCCTGAATTTAAGGCGGCATTGTCTCTCCTTCTGTGTCAGGATCAATGCTATAAAGGAAATAGTGGCCCGTTGTCCTCTGTCTATGGATGAAGATCTGCTCCAGGACCTCGCTCAGTACAAATCTCACAAAGACAAGAGTGAGTTATATCTGAGTGTTTTACTATTATCTCTGAGCTTTCATCATCAACGTTCATCCAAATCCTGACCGACTTCCACTTGTGTATTATATATGATATTCTGTGTATTAAATACTGTGTGTGTGTGTTGTGCAGACGTGGTGATGTCATCTCGCGGACTGATCCAGCTCTTCAGAGATCTCAACCCCCACATGCTCCACAGGAAGGACAGGGTGAGAACCAAACCTCGTATCTTCACTTTTGCCCTTTCCACGGTTTGCTCTCCTTTAGAAATGAACATCGTGGGGCAGATAGTGTTTTTGTGTGATATTGAGGTGTGTGGGGGTTAGTACCTGCCAGGAGAGGTGCAAGCAAGGACAACGGACCACCAGTTGTAATGGGAACCAAGGTCACATCATCATTATCATCATCGGTGGGCGCTGCTTTGGGCGCTGTGTTCCAGCACTGTGTCTGAATTCAGAGCCAAAGATAAAGGGATAGGGTCAGGACAGAGTCATGGTTAATCCACCGTTTACAGCACGGTGACATCACAGTGAGATACGAGACCCGTGTGGAAATGATGCAGAGCTCTGTCTGTTACAGCCGTCTGCTGAGCTCTAGAACAGAGAGAACAGCGGAGAACAGTGACCAATTAACACACAGATGTTTTTTCTTTCCAAATCCGAAATCAGAAATTGGGTCTTTTCCCATTTCAAAACAAAAATGTCCGTCTGGTTCTCTGCTCTTTTACCCAGAATGCCTTCAAGGGCAATATAACACTGCAAATGGCCTCCAACTCGACTGCACCATAACGTTATTTTGTAAGACTCTGAGCTCTTTCTGGAGCTTTTTACAGTTCACACTGAAGAACCTACTATTCTTTATTTCCAGCTGGGGACAATTTTTCCAGTTCTGGAACTGTTTATTCTGGTGGAAATGTGCAGAACGGTTCAACAGTAGGTTCACAAACGGGAACCGAACCGGTTCCACATCAGTGAGCCTTAGGTGCCTTTGATCTTGTCACCACTTTGGGTCAGTACTGACCACTGTGGGGTGTTCCTAGCATCCAGAACTATCTCGATTTGGCCCTTGCTTCAACATCGAGGGATGAGCGTACGCTCGTGTGATGAATGTGATATGAATGGTTTGTATGTGGTATGTTTGATGATGTAGATTTTTTCTCTGGGGTCAGGGGAAGCCCACCGAGTCGTCGACTGAGGCCAGAATCCAGGACTACGGAGAGCTGGAGGCTAAAGACTACATCCCTGGAGCAGAGGTCCTGGAGGTGGAGGAGGAGCCTAAAGGAGAAGAGGATGAAGGTAACACACACCTTTCAAACACTCACTAATGTCTTTATCCTTTTATACCTTTTGTATTTGAAGGAAAAGCTCTTTTTCTTTTCTCTCTCTCTCTACAGAGGGCTGGGAGAGTGCCAGCATGAGTGAGGATGATGATGATGATGGAGAATGGGTGAATGTGCACCATTCGTCTGATGAAGATCAGGAAGAAGTGGTGAGTGTCCAACTTCACTCTTTGTTCTTGCTTTTATCTGTTCGTTATTTCACACAGATCATGGCATTGTTTGTGACGTGGACTAGATTTTATAGATCTTTCAGGGTTTTAAAGGCCAGACGGCCCCCAAAGGGAAGATGTTTCTTCAGAATACCCACTGTTTTACCAAGTTTAGGCCTCAGTGGATTACAGGAGTTTTAGACTCCACAGTGTGAACCTGGATGAAGTGTCACTACAACGTTGTGTGTGTTTTTAAGGCGGAGAAGCTGCAGAGCATCCCCGCTGAGGAGAGGAAAGCTAAAGCAGCAGCGGTCAGCTCCAGTCGACTCCTCACTCAGGACGACTTTAAAAAGATCCGCCTCGCTCAGATGGCCAGAGACGTCAACTCTGCGCCAGGGAAGGGACAGAAGAGGAAAAAAGAGGACGAGGAGACGGAGAGGTACGGAGACACCGCCTCATGACGAGTCGAGTCTTAATTGGCCATAAGTTTAAAGTGTTTATTAAAATAGGAACATTCTCAAACAACACTGGACCTCATGGACCCTCCAAAATGAATCATAGTCTGTGCACAGCCCACATTTTTGTTGTGTTTTTTCCATCTCTCTTCATATTGATTAGTGTTTCATCTTCGCCAACCAACCGTCACTGATCTGAGTCCACCAATTATTTATAATGCATTTTCACTTGGTCACAATCTCAAGGTGCTACGACAAAAATGAAAACATTACACTTGAAGTTAGACTAAATAAATGAATAAATAACTCATCTGAAGAAGCATTTTAAAGAAGCAAACGGTAGAGGTATTTATTAGAAGCCTTTTCAAAAGAAAATAAAAGTATAGCCACATCTTGCTTAGTGTCAGTTACTTTTACGGAAAAGCCTTTCTTACTAAAATGAATAGGTCTTTATTCTGGTTTTAAAACAAGTCATGACCTGCAGCCAGGGGCTCTGTGTCCCGAATTCCAGCCACAGCAGTAGTGCATTAGTCAGAGTGACCTCTGGTGGGCAGGTAGGGGAACAACAACAACAACAAGAACAAAGCAGCAGCTCTGTCCCAGAGTGTCCCAGAGTGTCCCAGAGTGTCCCAGAGTGTCCCAGAGTGTCCCAGAGTGTCCCAGAGTGTCCCAGAGTGTCCCAGAGTGTCCCAGAGTGTCCCAGAGTGTCCCAGAGTGTCCCAGAGTGTCCCAGAGCTTCTGGATCTTTGATCAGTTTCTTACATTATTTACATTGATTTTAACCTTGTGATGCTTAATACACATTGCTCATTATATGTTGTTTGTATCAAAACCCATATGAACTGAGAATCCAGACAGTGATGTTTATGGTGATTGTTGTGTTTCAGAGGGGAGCTGCTCACACTCCGAGACATCGAGCGTTTACACAAGAAACCCAAATCAGACAAAGAGACCAGACTGGCCACAGCTATGGTGAGAATCGTCACACACACACACACTTTCACAGTATGAGATCTGCTGCACTGCTCCCACTACACGACATGTATCCTCTGATGCGTGGTTTGTAAAGTTGGAGTATAGCAATCAGCACAAACAGTGCTCCCACGCTCCCCGACATCCCACTGTGTCGTCAGAAAATAAACATGAGGAGCATTTATCACACGCCAAACTGGAGCCAGAGCTGTTTCTGAAACAACAAAGAAAAGCTATGTTTTTAGCAAAGCTGCCAGTTTTATTTCTTTATCACCATCCTCCACAGCTTGAATAATCGTCATAGAAAAACTACTTGGGTGTAAGGATGCTCTGGAGCAGTTTGACGGGAGCCTAAGGGCAGTGTCAGTCCTGGGATAGAGGGGGGACCAAAAGCCCAACACTAAGCAATCTTTCAAAACAGACTCTTAGACTGAGGTGTTTGGAAAGATTGCTGGACTCTCTGTTGTTTTCGTCCTTGGACTCTGCTTTGTTTTTCTTGACTTTGTCCTCCTCCTCAGGCCGGAAGGACGGACAGGAAGGAGTTTGTGAGGAGGAAGAGTAAACTGAACCCGTTTGCCAGCACCAGCAACAAGGAGAAGAGGAAGAAGAAGAACTTCATGATGATGAGGCAGAGTCAAAACGTCCGGACCAAAGGCAAACGCTCCTTCAGAGAGAAACAGGTAAAACAGGAGAAACAGAGCTGCCCACAGTGTTTACTGATATGTCCAGAGAGGTCTTGTGATGGTTTATTTAGCTTCAGTGACAGTGATGTAGTGGTGTGTTGTGCTTTTCCACTGCATGAACCCTACATGACTCAGCTCGGCCCTTTAGCTTTTCCACTGGCCAAATCTGGTCCTTGGAGTCGACTCGGTACTAAATGGTGAGGTGTAAACCCTGCAGAGTACTGATTGGCCAGAGACCTGTCAATCATCACGAAACGCAGCGCTCCAGCACAAACTCACTGCTTGTAAAACCTCTGAAGCTACAGCAGCGTTCACGTTTGTGTTTATCCGATTCACAGCAGCAGCTCGTAACATTCCCCCGAGTGGTTTTGAAGATGCTCAAACGCTCCTTGGGTCGGTGGCTGGAAAATCTCCAGCGAAAACTGATCTGGGGTGGAGCCTTGTTCAGTCCAAACAACACGGTTTTCAAAGTTCCCGTTAGAGACGGGTTTTGGGACGTCACCGTCTCCATATCATGGGGGAGAAAAAAAGCAAGTCGAGTCGAGCCAATCCACTGCAGTGGAAAGGCACCAAGAGTGTGTTTTGCTCTGGTGGATCAGACACAGCAGTGGTCCACCTTGAGTGTAAAGTCAGAGACAGTAGCTCACCTGTTGCTGCAAATTTTGTGTTGTTCCAGCAGCACTGTTGGGTCTGGCCCAATCATAACAGCCTTAAAGGCTAAGCACCACTTAATGACCCTCCATGAATATTCCACATTATTGTAGTTACTGACAGATATAAGTATGAATTAAAATGAAAATAGCAGCTTAATTTGCTTTAAAACTGACAATTTTATTAAACTGACGGAAAAACCCGAGCTCTCTACGGAAATTCTCGAACGCGACCGTGACGTCACTGGTGGACAACAGCTGAACAACGCCGCGTTAAAACACCATTACGACTGACTGTTATGACAGTATCTAGCTAAATAACCAACATTATTCATGACAATAGCCTAGCAATAAGCTAAACTCAAATGTAGAGGTACCGTTATTCTTGTAAATGTGATCGAAGTCGAACTCGAATTCATCCGACACTATAAACCTCCGTAATGCAGCTACGTAGCCGAGTATAATCTGAGCCACCGAGTTTAGCGAGTCAAGCTAACGCTAACTAACACCAACTAAAACAGGCGAAGTGAGTGTCCTTACCCTGTTTACCTCCATGTTACAGAGGCTCTTGAACACCTTTCGTTGGACCAACGGTCTTTTAAACCTTATTCCTTCAATTAGTAAGAAATAACATGTTTTCTGACGATCAATAAACACAAGTTAGGAACTCAAACTCCACTGGATTTATTTGTTTGACTCTTTCATAGAGCTGCTGCTTAGCCTTTAAAGATCACACAGATCCACCAGCCTGAGGGTCTCTAGTGCGGCTAATAAACACTTCCCCCAGGGGGAGCCGGCCGTCCTCTATGGGGTGAACAGGAGGCCAGAGTTTTCAAAAATCTTAGTCCTCACAGATAAATGGCTAGAAAACACTCGTACACACTTTCCAGCCCAGCAGGGGGCCCTCCAAAGGTGTGGAATATTCCTGCTGTGGTGATGTGCGGGTTACTACAGTGATACAGTGCCGCTCCACAGTGTGTCCTTTCCATCCACATTCTCATCTCAGTTACAGTTATTCATTTCCCATACGTTAATCCTGACACACACCTCATTCTGTTACGGCTCAACCCTAGACTCTATCAATGGCTTTAGGTTTTATTTGTGTGTGTTAAATGTTTTATCTGTTGTTAATGATACATTGTGATCAGTGTAATATCAGAATAACACGAGTGTGGCCTGGGTTCAGTAAATGGTTTCTGAAGGATTTTACTGATGCACTCAACCGAAGTCCGACTCATTTTTTTAAAAAAAGTTAGATTTATACAGTTTCTCTTTTGTAATTGTTTCTATTTACATCACACCTATTGTTTATTATCAAATCAAGATATTTCTTCAGTTAAAACTGTTTTTTTCTGGTTGTTTTACCTCAGATTGCTCTCAGAGATGCGCTGCTAAAGAAGAGGAAATTCAAATGAGTCTCAGGAAAGAACTGTGAGGACCATTCGCCTCAGCCTGAGCTCACTCTGAATTCTGGACTGATTTGTTGTGTTTAGAACCCTGTATTAAAAACCTTTTACAGTTAAACAACGTGGCGTTGTGTATAGCATTTCTTTCTTGGGTCAGAGCCTGTGTGGTGTTCCCAGGCCCCAGTGGCTAAATCCTAACAATGCTCCAAGAAAGAACAATAGGGGAAGCGGCCTCCTGGGGCCAGAGCTCACTGATGGTGGAGGGAGCGATAGCGAGTCTGTGTGGTCCGATCTCACAGAAGAGCACACACTCTTGAAAGAGTTAGAACCAGGTCAGAACACACATTTAAAGTGCTACTGTAAGTATTAATGTTATACGAAGTGCTGTATGGTCAGTGGGTGTAATAATTGAGTAACTAATGCTTTGTTTGATCAGTGCAAACGTTACAAACCTGATCTCTTATTGGAAGCAGAAATAAAGTGTAATGATAAACTAGGAGCTCAGAGAGAGAGATGTTAAAGTTTAAGAGCGGTTTTGCTGATAACAGGTGAAAGAATGTCAGTCATGTGGCTTTTAGGGGAGAATAAGTGCTGACATGTTTTTCAATCATTTTACAGCTATGGTCAATGCTTCATGGAAAATAAATCCATCTCATACACAGCACCACTGCTTTCAGGAGAGAGCCATAAACTGAGATTATTCGTTTTGTTTAATATGTCCAGTGTGTGGTGGGTAAGTGTGCATACAAGGATTTCCAGAACAGACGTTTCCTGACCTGGAGAACCGGAATAAAGACTATATTAAACCTGAGAGTTAAAGACTAGGAATGTACAAAATAAGTAATTACAGGTGCTGGTCATGAAAAAGTTGATTTATTTCAGTAATTTCATTCAAAAAGTGAAACTTGTGTATTACACTCATTACACACAGACTGATATAGTTCAAGTGTTTATTAATTTTAATTTGATGATTATAACTGACACCTAATGAATACCCCAAATTCATTAAAAAAAAAAAAAGTGTCGTATTGCACCTTCCTCTTCACAATACGCCATAGATTTTCTATGGGGTTAAGGTCAGGTGAGTTTTCTGGCCGATTAAGGACAGGGAGACCATGGTCCTTCAACCAGGTACTGGTAGCTTTGGCACTGTGTGCAGGTGCTAAGTCCTGTTGGAAAATGAAATCTCCATAAAGTTGGTCAGCAGCAGGAAGAATGAAGTGCTCTAAAACTTCTTGGTAGATGGCTGTGCTGACCTTTGACCTCAGAAAACAGTGGACCAACACCAGCAGATGACATGGCAACCCAAACCATCACTGATTGTGGAAACTTTACACTGGACCTCAAGCAATGTGGATTCTGTGCCTCTCCTCTCTTCCTCCAGACTCTGGGACCTCAATTTCCACAGGAAATGCAAAATTTACTTTCATCAGAGACATAACTGTGGACCACTCAGCAGCAGTCCAGTCCTTTTTGGAAGTGAGACGCTTCTGACACTGTCTCTTGCTTGAGAGTGGCTCAACACAAAGAATGCGACGCTGAAACCCATGTCTTACATGCGTCTGGTGTGGTGGTGATTCTTGAAGCACTGACTCCAGCTGCAGTCCAGTCTTTGTGAATCTCCCCCACATTTTTGAATGGGTTTTGTTTCACAGTCCTTTCCAGGGTGCGGTCATCACTTGTACACTGTTTTCTACCACATCTTTTCCTTCCTTTCACCTCTCTATTAATGAGCTTGGACACAGAGCTCTGTGAACAGTCAGCCTCTTTAGTAATGGCCTTTTGTGTCTTGCCCTGACTGTGTAAGGTGGCAATGGTCGTTTTTAGGACAACTGTCAGTCAGCAGTCTTCCTCATGAGTGTGGAGCCTACAGAACTAGACTGAGAGACCATTTAAAGGCCTTTGCAGGTGTTTTGAGTTAATTCACTGATAACAGTGTGGAAGCAGGTTTCTTCAATATTGAACCTTTTCACAATATTCCAATTTTCTGAGACACCGAACTTGAGGTTTTCGTTAGTTGTCAGTTATAATCATCAAATTAAAAGAAATAAACACTTGACACATATCAGTCTGTGTGTAACGAATGAGTGTAATACACAAGTTTCACTTTTTGAATGGAATTACTGAAATAAATCAACTTTTTCATGATCAGCACCTGTATATTATTGTGTAGATCTTCTGTATAGTGCTATATCTGCAGAGAACTGTGTTCCACTGTTACATGGATGTGTGTAAAGACAGATCACGAGTAGACTGTTCTGGAGCTACAAAGATTTATTTATTTATTTTTCTTGTAGAGGATGTGTCAAAAATACACGCATTATTTGTGACTGAATAAACATATTTAATGTTTTTAAACAATACAGTAAATATAATCAAGAATGTGTTGTTTAAATGCGCTGAAATTATGTTAAAATCGTTTCAAAATGTCACTTGGACTCAATGGTGGAACAACTACATTTCCCATAATGCTTTGCTCCTCAATGACAACAACCCGGAGAGAGGAGTGAGCGGTGTCTGTTTGACTCAATATGAGGTAAAACTGCAGATAACACATTTTTACAGAGCGGTTTCTGACACACACAACACGGCGACTATCTTTTAGTCCAGAACATGAGAGACAGTGGATTATTTAAGTTAATTTCCGCGAGAAAACGTGTGAAAAGTGTCCGTATTTACCAGTGTTTCCAGTCGCTGTCGGAGAAGAGCCACAGATTTAGATACAGCACTAACAAGATTATAATAGGATTAAACCCTTTATTTATGACATTTAAGCACAGTGGCTCTTTATAGTTTCTTTCAAAGTGGTTTAGATTCAGTTGTAAATACAGCAAAGGTGAAAATTTGCTTCTAATACGTCAGCTTCTTAAGCCAAGTCCCCGGTCCACCTTAAATGGTGCAGCATAGTGATATTAACTGAAGCGACATTTAAGGTGGAAGGGAAGAGTCGAAAGAGAAACGTGCGAATCCGCATATATCTACTGAAGGGCCAAGGAAATAAAACTAGATAATGATAGGTTACACTTTTACAGCGCCTCTCTCAAACCCAAGGACGAAGGGAAAGAGAATAAATATGTATTCATTATTCATTTCAGGGTCGCGGTTAAAGAGAATAAATAAATAGAAACTAAAGGAACTAAAAGTTGATGTTATACTCGTGTCTTTAATCTGTGGAAAAACTATTTATATTAAACATATCTGAGATCTTAATGATTCTATTCACCGCTCTGAATTAAAGGTATCTACTAAACCAAGTGTGATTCGTTTTCATTTGAGAAACATATAAAGGCCATATATTTTTGGTGTAATCTCCTTCTGTGGCCTGTGAGATATGTGACTGTATACAGTGGGGAATATAAATATGTAGCAGGTTTCCTACCTACAAAGAAATCACATTTTTATCATAGGTTCACTTCAGCTGTGAGTGACAGAATAAAAATAAATAAATAAAAATCCAGAAATCACATTGTGGACTTTGGCTCACTCCTCCATACAGATCTTCTCCAGATCTTTCAGGTTTCAGGGCTGTCTCTGGGCAACATTGAGGTTCAGCTCCCTCTACATGTTTTCCATTGGGTTTAGGTCTGGCTCGGCCACTCAAGGACCTATGGAGCCACTCCTTAGTTTCCCCAGCTGTGTGTTTTGGGTCATTGTCATGCTGGAATACCCAGCCACGACCCATCCTCTGCAGTCATCTTTGCAGAAAAGCACCCCCAAAGGATGATGCTTCCACCCCCATGCTTCACGGTTGCGACGGTTTTCTTGGGTTGTACTCATCCTCCTTCTTCCTCCAAACACGGGAGTGGCGCTGAAACCAAAAAGCTCTATTTTTTGTCTCATCTGACCATATGACCTTCTCTCATGCCTCCTCTGGATCATCCAGATGGTCATTGGTGAACTTCAAACGGGAGCTGGACATTTGCTGTCGTGAGCAGGGGGACCTTACGTGCCCTGCAGGATTTTTATCCATGGCGGCGTAGTGTGTTACAGAAAGTCATCTTTGAGACTGTGGTCCCAGCTCTCTTCAGGTCATGGACCAGGTCCTCCTGTGTAGTTCCTGACCTTTCTCAGAATCATCCTGACACCACGAGGTGAGATCTTGCATGGAGCCACAGACTGAGGATGACTGACAGTGATCTAGGGTTTCTTTCATACTGGTAATGAATTCAAACAGGTGCAGTTAATGTACAAAATATATATATATATATTGTTTAGATTCTGTCTCTCACAGTTGAAGTGAACGTACGATAAAAACGACAGATCCCTCCATTCCGTGTAGGAGGGAAAACTTGCAAAACCTGCAGTGTATCAAATACTTCCCCACTGTATTTACTTTATATAACTTTAAATACACTACGTATCTGAATGTTTATAATTAGTAAGTTCATTGACTTTAAAGTGCACCCCGTAAAAACTCCAGCAGCGCTGCTGTGTCTGATCCACACCAGTGTCACTGCAGCGATGAGAGTGATCCACCACCCACATCATACCTGCTCTGTGGGGGGTCCTAGGGGGGGCCTTAGCAGTGAAAAAGGGTGAAAGGGGGCAGACAGTGTATACAGAGCCACAGATTTGGAGACTACACCGAGCTCCTGTGTGGAAATGAACAGTGAGTGTAGATTCAGTGAGGTCATTTTTAATGTTATGGCTGATTGGTGTTTGTGATTATATTGTTCATCACCAGCTGATGCTACTCAGTTCAGTTTGTGAGTAAGTTCTCTCCTCGTTTTTCCGAATCAGGGGGTCTGAATGGGGGTGAGGAGACCCTGGCTCACATCCTGAGAGAGAGTGTGTGTGTGTGTGTGAGAGAGACAAACAAACAAAAAGCCCTTTGAGGCCGGGGTGCTGTTAAATCCTCGCTGGCTTTCATGCAGCGCTGTGAATGAATGTTGATGAGGTGGGTGTCCCACAGAGGCTCCATTCAGAGGGTGTCCCTTTATGTATCGAAGCATCATTTGCAAATGTGCCAGGGCTGTAACTGGTGGGCTTTCGTGAGGTGAAGAAATGGTATGACCTTTTGTTTTTCTTACCTATGGGCGTTGTGTTGTCTTTATCTGTATTTGTATTTCTTTCTTGTCCAAGAGATAAGAACTGTTCTCACTTACACTGTCTGAAGTGTATGCAATTACTTCCCAAATTATTATAATACTCATTTTCTTTTGCAGTGATAACTAATACATCATCACCTTCTTTGTCATCCTTGGGGATACCCAGGTTTTCCCAGGGTGTATAATCCTGGGTCTACTCCAGCAGGAGATGTCCAGGGGGCAACCTTATCAGATCCCCGATACGCCTCTGCTGGCTCTCCATAACGCGAAGGAGCATTGACTCTACTCCACACTCCGGATCATGGAGAGTGAGCCCAGAAACCCGCTGGAGAAAGCTCATTTAGCCGCTTGTATCCTCAGTCCCTTTCCTTTGGTCATTATCCAAAGCTCATGACCATTTTGGTGTGCTGTCAGGGCAGTGTCGAAGGAGCCCCTGACAACATGGACCTTGTCATCTTTTCTGGAATTTTCCTTCAACTGTAAATGCTGTATTTGTTTATTTAACACTCCTCTGTCTCTCTGCAGGTTGTGGAGTGTGTGAGAGACCATGGCGCCAGGGGACATGGTTCCTGAACATGGGAAGCCGCAGAAAACCCGGAACAAGTGTGTGTCTCGCTCCTTGGACAAGTGTGAGGCGGACGGCTCGTTCGTGTTCGAGGCTCAGGAGGCCTGGAGGGACTTCCACAACTCACTCCGACAGTTCTACGAGAACGGAGAGCTCTGCGACGTCACACTCAAGGTAAATATGGGCACAGGGCTGGATTCTGTGTTGGTTCTGTCAAAAATATTCCCTTTCATGCTCTCACTCTTTCTTCTAACATACCTAGTCATAATAATCCTACTACTAATAACGTTACTATTCCTCCGGGTGACTGTCTGTGAGGAGTGTGGTGTGTTCTCCCTGTGTCTGCGTGGGTTTCCTCCGGGTGACTGTCTGTGAGGAGTGTGGTGTGTTCTCTCTGTGTTTGCGTGGGTTTCCTCCGGGTGCTCCGGTTTCCTCTCACAGTCCAAAAACACATGTTGGTAGGTAGATTGGCGACTCAAAAGTGTCCGTAGGTGTGTGTGTGTGAGTGTGTGTGTTGCCCTGTGAAGGACTGGCGCCCGCTCCAGGGTGTATTCCTGCCTTGCGCTCAATAAATCCAGGTAGGCTTTGGACCCACCGTGACCCTGAACTGGATAAGTGCTTACAGATAATGGATGGATATACCATATCAGAATCATTGGAGAACTGATTGCTTTTCGACGCAGTTTACACCAGTGGTCACCAACCAGTCGATTGCGATAAACCATGGCTGCGTCAGTTATGTCCTTTAAGTTACTATAGCTGCGTCATTCTGTATCCGCAGTGGTTTGCGAGCTATTTAAACAGGGACACATAAATCCGCGGTCACACAGAAATCGCATCCGCAAATACTGAATTTGTGTCCCTGACCAATAGTGCTGCGGCTCTGTTTCTGCCATTCCAATGAAAACATTAAAACATTAAATATTGTGGGGCATGCGCAGGGCTGCTGTAGATAGTTATCAGTAGCACAACATTGTCAGAACATCTGTTTCCTCAGGCACTAAGTACCACAGCCAGCCCTCAGCTGTACATTAATGAAGTATGTAAACAGTTTAATGGTGTTATTGGAGGCGATGGGCACATACACAGCTTTGTAAGCAGCCTAAGTCTGGCAGATCTTTCATTTGCTCAGATTTCAAAGGGTGATCTTCTACGTAAAAAGGTTGGTGACCACTGGTTTACACCATGAAACTAAGCCTGTTGTCGAAACTAAGCCGGTTTTCAAAATGTTATATTTCTCCCAAAGTGTTTGAGTTTTTCCTCAACTATGGCCATGTTCACATCACAAGCCTCATTCATCGTTTGCTGAGACTCATTTGCTCAGATTGGATTTGGCAGATCTTGCCTCCCTCCACCCTTTGAAGTGCACACACTAGTAGGGAGTGCGGTGCTGTTCGGGACGCAACTGGAGCCTCTCCTGTGTTTTTGTTTCGCAGCGCTGCCGATGCTGATGTGACAGCTCTAAGCGCATGCGTGCAGTCAAATAGACAAAATCCAATCTGGTCATTCACATTAATGTCATGCCCACAAATCGGATAAGTATCTGATCTAGGATATTAGAGTCATCACCAGGAATCAAATCACAGACCTCCTTGTTAAATTACAGTGTGGGCCATTTCTATGGATACACCTTAATAAAATGGGAATGGTTGGTGATATTAACTTCCTGTTTGTGGCACATTAGTATATGGGAGGGGGGAAACTTTTCAAGATGGGTGGTGACCATGGCGACCATTTTGAAGTCGGCCATTTTGGATCCAACCTTTGTTTTTCAATGAGAAGAGGGTCATGTGACACATCAAACTTATTGGGAATTTCACAAGAAAAACAATGGTGTGCTTGGTTTTACCGTAACTTTATTCTTTCATGAGTTATTTACAGGTTTCTGACCACTTATAAAATGTGTTCAAAGTGCTGCCCATTGTGTTGGATTGTCAATGCAACCCTCTTCTCCCACTCTTCACACACTGATAGCAACACCGCAGGAGAAATGATAGCACAGGCATCCAGTATCCGTAGTTTCAGGTGCTCACCATTGTTTTTCTTGTGAAATTCCCGATAAGTTTGATGTGTCACATGACCCTCTTCCCATTGAAAACAAAAGTTGGATCCAAAATGGCCACCATGGTCACCACCCATCTTGAAAAGTTTATCATGCCCTTTCTCTATCTCCACCCCTCTTCACTTTGTCTCTCTCTCTCTCTCTCTCTCTCTCTCTCTCTCTCTCTACTGAAGGTGGGGAATAAACTGATTCCATGCCACAAGCTGGTCCTGGCCTGTGTGATTCCGTATTTCCGTGCGATGTTCCTGTCGGACATGGCAGAGGCCAAGCAGGACCTGATAGAGATCCGAGACTTTGACGGTGACGCGATCCAGGACTTGGTGCGTTTCGCGTATTCCTCTCGTCTCACGCTCACCGTGGAGAACGTGCAGCCGCTACTCTACGCCGCCTGCATCCTCCAGGTCGGATTTTCCTCAGTTTCACATTTAGATTTAGATTCAGATTCAAGTTCACATTAAAATTCAGAATCAAATACATTTTCAAGTTCAGGTTCATATTCTATTTCACAGTCAGGTTCACACTGACTTCCAGATTCAGACTTCTATTCAGATTCACATTCACAATTCAGATTCACGTTCAGGTTTATATTCATATTCAAATTTCATGTTCAGATTCACATTCACATGTTCACATTCAGATTCATGTTTTCAGATTCACATTCAAAATTCAGTTCACATTTATGTTCACATTCAAATTTCATTTTCAGATTCACTTTTAGGTTTGTGTTCTGGTTCGCATTCAGGTGTACCTTCATGTTCACATTCAGACTTCTATTCAGATTCACATTCACAATTCAGTTTACATTTCTGTTCACATTCAAATTCATGTTTTCAGATTCACGTTCAGGTTTATATTTACATTCAGATTCAGATTCACATTAAATTCAGTAACCCTCAGACTGATGTTTCCAACACCAGTCTTTTGTTGTTTTTCATTACTTTTATAATTTGTCCAGATACATTCCATTATCACATTATTTATTTATATATTTATATATATATAAATTATAAAATTTTATATATTACGTTATTATTGCCTTAATCCAAATTACTTCCATCATTTTTACATCAGAACCTAATGACAGACTTAACCTATGATACTGTTAATTTCTATTAGTAGTTTGGTCAGAGAAGGATGAGTCCTTCCTTGAGGGGGTTTATCTTGCCACTGCTGCTTTTGGCTGCTCACCTGGGGCTTTCTGAGTCGTATTATGTCTTGTTCTGGTACTAATTCTGTGAAGCTGGTTTGTGACAACATTTCTAGTAAAAAGCACTTTATAAATACATTTTGATTAGTTTTTTAATTCACTTTCAGGTTGATTATTGATTTAACGTCCAAGCTGATTGAATTTTCTCTATGTACAGCTCATATTATGCGTAGTTACCATAGCAACAATCATTTAGCACAGGGCAAACCACAACTTGTCATTCTTACATGACATAATAACCACAGTAAAAACAAACACACGGATGTTGATACAGGTTTTAGCTGTAGAATCATTTCTCGTTCTCACGCTGACACTCTGGTTTTAAGTGTTTGCATTTTGTGAATTTTGTTATCCTTACTCTCAGACTGACTTTCTAACAGCGCTTGTTGGTTTTTATATGTTCTGATCTCTACACAAACTCATTTCTATCATTTTTTTCTGTCTAAATAAAATGTATATGAATGGAATTAATCTGAACAGAGCTGATGTGACTGGAATCACAGGTGGAGCTGGTGGCCCGAGCCTGCTGCGAGTACATGAAGGCGCACTTCCACCCGTCTAACTGCCTGGCCGTCCGCACCTTCGCAGAGAGCCACAACCGCGTGGACCTGATGGACATGGCTGACCGCTACGCCTGCGAGCACTTCCGCGAGGTCGTGGAGTGTGAGGATTTTCCCTGCGTTTCTCCACAGCATCTCAAAACTTTGCTGAGCTCCAGTGACCTCAACATCCACTCAGAGACGCAGGTCTACAACGCAGCCGTCAAGTGGCTCAAGGCCAACCCCCAGCACCATGAGCTCTGGCTCGACCAGATCATGTCCCAGGTCAGTAATGAGGACACCTTAAAGGAGCAGTCACCCTTCTTCACCCAGATTCTCTTTTACATTGTGAAACAGGTGTTATACTGACACCTAGTGGCCTGGATGTTTCAGAGATTATGTGCCAAGTATATTTTAAACATCACCATAAACTGGTTCATTCAGGGACTACAAAACAACTGTATTTTATATCAGATATCAGATAATTATTCATGAATTTTTCATGGGAAATAAACCCAATTGTTCCTTTAAAAGGGGAATGTTCTACTCCTTCTCCATGAGGGAACATAGTTCCAGGTCTTAATGAAATGTTTGTGACCTCCTTTAATCAAAATACCATGAGGATCACACACCACAGCAGTGTTCTCCCCCTGTGTAAACAGCCCCTGTTCAGAACGCCCGCTTTCAGCACCTGTTCCTTTAAATGATAACGAGCCGCTCGCTGTTCACCCCGACCCCGAGCGCACAGCAGTGAGGAGCGAGGAGCAGAAGCTCTGGTTTTTAGCCGTTTTCACTCTGTTCTCTTTCTTTTGCCATTCTCGTTTTCTCAGTTTTTACTCAGGGATCCCGTTTTGCATTTTGGCTCCTCTCAGTAGTGCCTCCTCACGCTCAGAGCGAGATTGTCTTTGCTGTTGTTGCCTTGTGGCACACACTTAGAACCGGGAATACTGTAAATCTGCTCTTGCTGCCTGTCAGTATTGTGCTGTGGAGCAGTGGAACGGTGTTCTCTGGAGAGATGGAGCGAGTGGTGCTTATGATCAGGAAATAATGATCCACTATCAATAGCTGACTTTGCTAAAGTTTCCATGGTGTAAATGCCATCAAATCCTCACAGAGATGTTCCAGCGTATAGTGTAAAGCCATTCCACATGTATTTGGCTGTGTATAGTCTGTCTCTGCAGCCCGTGTTTGTTTGTGTTGTCTCTGTCAGGTGCGTCTTCCTCTTCTCCCAGTGGATTTTCTCACCGGAACTGTGGCGAAGGAGGAGATGATTAAAGCGAATCTGAACTGCAGAGATCTTCTGGACGAGGCCAGGAACTACCACCTGCACCTCAGCGACAAGAGCGTACCGGACTTTGAGTATTCGGTCCGCACCACGCCCCGGAAACACACCGCAGGTCAGAGGGCGGGGGATGAGACGGTTATGGCCCATATTGGTTCGTTCGCTGGACCATTTTAGCATCAGTCGTCGTCAAAAATAGATTTGTTTATATAGTGTTTTACATACATTTATATAAAGAAAATCTATATAATATCGCCACTATCCAAGGAACGCATGTATCTTGTGATTGTGGTTGTTTAGTTTACTACATCAGTGGTTCTGAACATTTTTAGACCAAGTACCACCTGTGATTTTTACAGAAACATGTGGCCCCTGCTCCTCCCTCTGGGCCGGGGGCATTCTGCAAAATCCTGCTTGAATTTTTGCTTGTTTTTGTTGCTTTTTTTTTTACTTGAAATTTGTCTTAACACAAATTATCTAAAATAATAACTGAAAATTATAGAGAGAACACGAGAACTATAGGCCTACACTGAATGTTTTAACCACAATTATACATTTATGAACACATCAAATTTATGGGGAAAAAGCGTTTTGAAAGAAATAAAAACAAGAGGTCAGTGTAATATCAGCTTTGTGCTTTAACAGGCTCCAGGTGAAAACAGTGCGGCGCCGGGAGCAGGTCACAGTGGCTCTCGGCGCTTGTAGCAGTAGGTGGAGGAGGGGTGGCGCTGGTTTAAACCTTGTCTCAGGGCTGTAATGATGCGAAGAACGGCCACGGTTTCCTTCAGCCGAGTGTTTTATTCTATTTTGTCGTCACATGTACACAGTTCTCGATTAGTTCTTCTCTATTTTTGCCTGTGGACTTAGTTCCTCTGGGCTCCAGAGCATTTCTCGGGCTTGGTCTCAGCTTGTTTTTCTCATTTTAGCCTTTGCCCTTTTCATAATAAAGGGCTTTGCTTTTGTCCAAAAAGCAAATGAAACTGGGCTTTATTTACACGGATTTCTCAGAAAATTGGGGGATCGTGCTCCCTCCCTGGAAAAAGAGGAGGAACGGAGGCCCTTACAGACGTAACCAACTACAGTGTGTGTAGCACGTTGTGTTTTTCTACAACTAATTCTGAAAACTGTGAAACATTATGTAATTTACACAAAAACTGTATATTTTCAGTTATGAATAAATTCCTTAATTAAGTAGTAAATTTTTCGAGGTCATTTGGCGTACCACTTGCTGCTTCACGTGCCACTAGTGTTACACCTACCACAGTTTGAGAACCACTGCTCTACATCATTTGAACACAGCAGCTGTCCTTCACACTGTTTGAAAATGTCATGTGAAATGTGTCAATAGAATCGCTCCAAAATTATCCTCAACGTTAAGAAGGTTTTTTCCTCCTCCTGTAAAAGGTTTTTTTTTTTGAACAATGCTGTTACCACTGTGCAGCTCCGTTACTCAGGGGTTGGTATCAGGTTTGAACATCCAGTCTGATATTTAAACGGTAATGCACTCAATGTTATTACTATAATGTGTACTGTAACGTGGTGTGCTGTGGTCACAGGCAGAGTCCTGAAGATCAGTCACCAGCGTCGACATCTCGCAGTACAGCGCCATCCTTGTGTTATTGAGATTATACCACAGTTCGTTAGAGTTAAATATAAATAAGAAGAAAATAGTTTTTTATTATCAACCTTTCACCAGGTAAAATAGTTCCATCTCATCACACTTTCCTTTTTGCCCTTTTGAAGAACTCTGGATATTGAACTGGTTTTGTTCTGAGTTTTTGATCCTTGATTCTCTTTTGAAGGGGAACCAAGGCTGCGTTACTCAGAGCTGTTCTCGGTCTAAATCAGGACTGCGCCAGAGCCTGAGATGAACGGGTATAGTCTGTAAAATGTCATGGTTTAACAGTTGTTTACAGGGTTCAGATCATAGTGTAAACGGTGCCTAGTTTTCGCTGATTAAGTTAAAAGTGAGCGGTTTGGAGTGTGGCTGCTGAGCTGGTAAACGAGAGCTGCGGAGTAACACAAACAACATGCTTCAACTCACACTGAACACAACCACAGAAACCAGAGCATTTCCTGTTTTTTATTATTTCCTTGCGATTGCTTTTGGTTTCAGATCGAGTAATGGGTTACGTCATGTCCTGCCAATATCATGTCGTGTTGTAAACTAATTTCTGGTCATGTCGGTTACATGGTTTCCCGCACTGTGTGAACTACAGCTGTGTATAAACATGACCTCTGATCCCCTGCAGGTGTTCTGTTCTGTGTTGGAGGTCGAGGAGGTTCTGGAGATCCGTTCCGCAGCATCGAGTGCTACTCCATCAGCAAAAACAGCTGGTTCTTTGGCCCCGAGATGAACAGCAGACGCAGACACGTAGGAGTCATCTCTGTAGGAGGTGAGGAAAGAGGAATTATCAAATGGATGCAGTAAACAAACATACATTCATTCATTCATTATCTGTAAGCACTTATCCAGTTCAGGGTCGCGGTGGGTCCAGAGCCTACCTGGAATCATTGGGCACAAGGCAGGAATACACCCTGGAGGGGGCACCAGTCCTTCACAGTGCTGGAGCTGTGTGACTGAAACATTACCTGCTGCGCCACCGTGCCTTCCTTTATGTACTTATTATGTTGATTAATGAGTGTTATCCCTGTTCATTAAATAACATCACTGGACTTATGCAGAGCAACATAAACATGGCATTGCCCACTAGCATGCTGTGTCACATAGGTGTGCGTTAAGGCAAGCAACTGCTTTGTGTTATGTATATTTATGAGTGATGTTGGAGCTTTTCTTCTTAAGAAAGGCCATTTCACATCTTGTGGTAGATATTATGGTGTTTTGATGGAAAATGTGGTATTGCTTCATAAAGGCTACATAGATCATGCCTCTGAAGCAGAGTCTCAGTACAGTTATCCTACATCATCAGCACTCAGGGAGTGTCTCTCGTCCAATCAGATCACAGGGTTCTGAACTAGTTGTTGTTACATTTGGTACCTTTCCAATGCATGGTCCCTATTCTACTAGACTCAGATCTACTCGTCTTTCCTCCTCCTCCAGCAGGTGAATCAGGTCCTGGTTCTGGAAGCGGGTTCTTGTTTAGTGGCTGTTCTCTCGTGGTTCAGAGCGAGTCGAGTAGGGACTAAACCATGGCGTGTAAACCTTGCAGAGCGCTGATTGTCCAGAGAGAGTCGTCACTCTACGCCACGCAACGCAGACGACCAGCACCAACTCTCCATCTGTAAAATCTCCAGCTGCAGCAGAGATCACGTTTGTTTTTATCCGACTCACGACGGCAGCTCGTAAAATGACGCCGTGGTCTTTTGAAGAGGTTCAAACGCTCCTTGGATCGGTGGCCGACGAAAGAATCCAGCGAGAGCTGGACGCTGCAACAAGGAAGGAACAAACTCTACTGATCTGTCTGAACTGATGACGGAGCTGTGTTCAGTCCCAAACAACAACAACACGCCGATACACCATGAGTAAACACCGCTTAACGTTACCACCGCCGTTGTTGTGGTTCCCAAAGACCACTGTTCCCCTTAGAGACGACACCCGATAACATGAACATGCAGTGTTTGCTACTGCCACAAAACCATTTTATCAATCTGATGTTTGTCTATCTGTCTCTCTATCTATCCACAGGGAAGGTGTATGCAGTGGGTGGACATGATGGCAGCGAACACCTGGGAAACATGGAGGTTTTTGACCCTCTCACCAACAAGTGGATGATGAAAGCCTCTATGAACACCAAACGGTAACTGCACCGTTTTACTATTATTATTGTTAGAGTGTATTATTATTTTATTGTCGTTAGAACATTATCATATTTGTTTGAACATGAGCTTTGGCTTGTAAATTCGACCGTGCTCAATGCCAAGACTGGACTAGAGGAGTGTAAAGCCCTCATTGGGCTAGGGAGCTATTAATTTGTGTTCTCTGAAGGATGGAACTTCATCCAGTACTTTTGGGATTTGAGGGCATTCAGTATTAAGAAGGCCACTAATGATGTGGGAGGCTTAGATCTGGATCACAAACACCACTCCAACACGTCCCACAGGAGCTCCATCACTCCATTAATCCAGAGAACCAGGGGTCCGTCCAATGCTGGAGGGCTTTACACGCCTCTAAATTTGACTTTGGGCATGTGGGATGTTATAAAATTACCTGGTGTGTGTGTGTGTAGGAGGGGGATAGCTCTGGCTGCTTTAGGGGGTCCTATCTATGCAATCGGGGGTCTGGACGATAACTCCTGTTTCAGTGATGTGGAGCGGTATGATATAGAGTCGGACCGCTGGAGTGCCGTGGCCTCGATGAACACGCCCAGAGGGGGCGTGGGCTCCGTGGCTTTAGGGGTAAGAGCAGAGCATCATGGGTATTCAAATTCCTACTTTCCACTCTTTTACAGAAAACCATAGGGTGTCATTTATTAAATTACTTGAGTTTCACCCTCAATTTGTTCCTAAAGTCCTTTACATAAAGATTTAAGTCTTTTATACTTCAGCTCTTAGAAATTGTTAGTCGTTTTTAAACAGAAACTCCAAAGGGAGAAGATGTTGAATCAGAAAGTGTAGTGATTGTAATGTTGTTGTTGTTGTTATTATAATCACCTGAAGGAGCTGAACTGTGGTGATGTTTCTGTGTGCTGCAGAGCTATGTTTATGCTGTGGGAGGAAATGACGGTGTAGCGTCTCTCTCCAGCGTGGAGCGCTTTGATCCTCATCTCAACAAATGGACGGACGTCCGAGAGATGGGTCAGAGACGCGCCGGTAACGGGGTCAGCGAACTTAACGGCTGCCTGTACGTCGTCGGTAAGAAACAGAGACATCACCTTGTTTTCTTTATTGAATTATTTTTGGATTTCCACTGGTGGATGACACAAGCCTGTTTTCCAAATGTAAGGTGGCGCTGCTGGTTCCAAAATACTGTTTACCCACATTTCCACTGCAAAAATAAATGTTCTCCATTGTACCAGCCATCACCATGTACAGTGGTAGAATTCACACCAGAGAAGAAAACTGAGCCAGTGGCTAAAAAATATTGGTGACGTTCATTCGTTTGTAAACACAAGGAGCAATATTTATTTCAGCAAAAATGATTAATGTAATGTCCATGTATTGTACGTTAGATGATTATTTTGGGCCTAGCAGCGAATCACCAGTGGTTCACAGAAGGAACAGACGTGTGGTGATCATCAGAAATTTGGCTTATACAATATCTTCCAGCTGCTGGGGCACCTACGTCCCGACGCGCAATCATTGACCTCTCAGACCAGTGGGACTTCAGATCCATTTCACTAGTTCATAAGACCCAGCTTCATCTCCAGCACTGACTGGTTGGTGGACATTTGGTAACAGTCCGCTTTGTTCTGGACTAAGATTAGTATAAAGCAGTTTCTTACATAACCGCATATTCCAGTAGCAGAATACTGTTATCCAATCAGGCCCATATTTAAGAAAAGAAACGCACTACTGCACATTTTATAAAGTGGTTTCTGAACATTGAAAAGCATTTAAATGTTTTCCATTTTGTAAAGTATATTTATTATTTTTTCAGAGCAGGTGCCTTAATTAAAGGCAAAGTATTCCCCCTCATCTCCAAAGTGGAACACAGTTCTGTTTCTTAACCCACGAGCCCCACAGCAGTGTTCTCCCCCTGTGTAAACAGCCCTGTTCAGAACGCCCGCTTTCAGCACCTGTTCCTTTAAATGATAATGAGCCGCTCGCTGTTCACCCCGACCCCGAGCGCACAGCAGTGAGGAGCGAGGAGCAGAAGCTCTGGTTTTTAGCCGTTTTCACTCTGTTCTCTTTCTTCTCCGTTTTTACTCAGTGCTCTTATTTCTCCGCGCTCGTTGTGTCTGTTTTGCTGAGTTTAACCTCGTCTTTGTGCTCTCACATAAACACGGGTCCAGCGCTGTGATTGGACAGACTCAGATCAGGGGGCGTGGCCATTCTACACACACTTGCGTCAGAAGCGGAGCAGAATCAGAACGGCTCAATTTATCCTGTGTTTTAGACTTAGGCAGCGCACAGAAATCTTACTGGATGCTCAGTGTGTGTGGGTTGGTGGGCTCCAGATTCACACATTAACACAACAACTTGGATTTTCATCATATGTCCCTTTTAACATATAACAAAGAAATCTTGGCTGATAAATATTAAGCTGTATGCCGTGTTAGTTCTGTTTCTGTTATTATTCTGAGGTGAAATGATGTGCGTAAACATACAACATAAAACACAAAATTACTCCTGAATGGCCATGAAAAGGATTTTAAACCTTTATTGAATGCGTAATTCAACTCAAGGCCAACTCTGATCTGGGTCAGCGCCCTCAGTCAAATATATTAGACAGTACTGGCCAAACTGGTTAAATACAACCTGGAGGGGTAGGCATTGAGGTGACCCCAGTGCTGTTACTGTAAACATGAGCTGCCTTGAGAGAGCTGAACCTTGATACCGAAGGTATATGAGGTGTAGGTGAGGTGTTTGTGAATGAGTGACTGAGCAGGAGCATCAACACATGACTTTTATGTCTGCTGGAGTAATATAATCTCTTATATTCGCTGTTATAATGGCAGTGAGCTGCTGGTTTTACTCTCTGTTCCCTGAGTCAGAGTTAATAGACACTGGGGTGTTGAACTTTAGATTTAGGAGAGAAAAGATTTGTCAAATTCGCAGGTTTAGTACAGAGCGACGTTGACAGTGTAACACAACACACACACACACACATACACAAAAAATAAACTACTGGAATGTCACTGCGCTGGTCAGATGACCAGTGAAAATAAGTGAGTACAAATATTCGAGGACTCGCTGTGAAACATAAAGGTCATCAGATCTACAGCTTGTTGCCTGGTTGTGTCAGAGATTATGTATTAAACATGAATTAAACCTGGACTCCGCAGTCTGGGCGACCCGCTCTGAGGAGCATAAGTCTGGTTTATTTATATATCGCTTTTTACAACAATGGGGATGTCACAAAGCAGCTTTATAGAGAAAAATGTGACCCAGAATTGTCCTAATCGACCCCAAGTGTGCAAGCCAATGGCGAGAGTGGCAAGGAATAACTCCCTCAAGGAAGAAACCCTGGGAGGAACCAAGACTCACTGGGGTGGGGCATCCTCCTCTGGTCAAAACATTTATAAATATTTTTTTAAAATAATAAAGACTCCAAGTTAAATCAGTCCCATCAAAGATCCAGGTGAGGTAGAGATGTGATAGTGGATGCTGAGAATAGTAGAAACATGGTCTGGGGACAAGACGAGTGGGAAAACCCCTGAGGACACTGTGGTCGTGCTGTAACTGGAGCGGAGAGTCACTGTCTCCGTGGCGCGAAATAACCAGCGCCGAGGTTGGTGTGAAATGCATTCTGGGATATCTGACTCCCTCAATTCTACAGAAGTCAGGTCCCAGTGCATCCTCAATAAAATACACGGAGCAAGAACACATCCGGGGATTTGGACTGTACTGGGATAGAGGTGGACTTTTAAATGGAACAGGACTTGGGCTGAGACTGATGACGTTTCCCAAGAACACAAGCACAGAACCGAACACGTATTGAGAAACGGCTCTAGTGTCATGTGTCAGCTTCAGACCGGCCACGTGTAAAGGCCCGACGGTGAGTCTAGTTGGTAACTCGGATAGCGGTAGAGGCCAGCGGTAGGTCTTCAGTCGTTGACGGTCCGGAAAGATGGGCAGTCATAAACACGAAAAAGGCGGTTGATGGAGTACAGAGGGTTACATTCAGGGGCTTTGTTTGATGATTGCACTTCACAGAGGAAATAGTAGATAATGGTTTTGCCTAACCCTAACCCTAACCCTATGTTTTTGTCCTGTCAAGGTGGTTTTGACGACAACTCTCCGCTGAGCTCAGTGGAGCGCTTCGATCCCAGAATGCACCGCTGGGAGTACGTAGCGGAGTTGACCACGCCCAGGGGCGGAGTCGGGGTTGCTACGGTGATGGGACGAGTCTTTGCAGTGGGCGGCCACAATGGAAACATCTACCTGAACACGGTGGAGGCGTTCGACCCCCGGATGAACAGGTGAGAGGCTGAAGGAATGGGGTCATCCAGATACACTCCATATGTTCGTAGACACCACTGTTGTTGAGTGAAACATTTACATTGTATGCTGGAACATTGTTGTAAGGGTTTGATTGCCATCAGCACATTATTAAAACTTAATTAAGATCAGCTATTGATAATTGGTGTTTTTGTACTGACACGTGTGTGTGTGTGTGTGTGTGTGTGTAGATGGGAGTTAGTGGGATCTGTATCCCACTGCAGAGCTGGAGCAGGAGTTGCCGTCTGTGCCACACACATCAGTAAAATCCGAGACGTGGGACAAGGGTCCAGCAACGTGGTGGACTGCATGTAACAGCGCCCCCAACACCTCTGTTTCCACCCTCATACACACTCCATACAGCTACACACTACTTAAAATCATGTCTTAGCAAGTGAAATCATATTTGAACCAGACATTATGGGATGGTTTCCCAGACAGAGATTACACAGCATTTTGAATTGTGATTTTTCTATTGAAAGGAGGATGTAGGATGTCTGGGAAACCTCCCCGATTCATATTTTTCTCATTCTGAGATTGTTGTAATGATAATTTAAGAAGATTCACATGTTTATTGTTACCTTTAACTTGTTTTAAGTGGTTTTATGTGGGGAAAGTGTCTTATTCCAGTTTGCAGATCACTGGACATGATGCTTGACCAAAGTCAAATCATCTGCCAATGGGTTGAGACACACATTCTACAGAAGAAATCACTTACGAGAAGACAGAAACAATCCTGATTCATGTAGAGAAGCTGGTTTCACTTGCCGAGACTTCATTTTTAGCTCCGAGTCAACTCTACATCATCGTTTTAATTGGACACGGGTCTCAACACGCTTGGAGGAGAACATCAGCTTCCAGTGTTACATCAGCTAAGAGACCCCTGTGTGTGCTACCTTTATGCTGAGTAATGGAGGGAGAAGCATGACCATCCAGTACACAAACACACACAGAGAGAAAGAGGACAGTTATACTCCAAGACTCCTGTTTACGGATGGCTATGGCATCATCTGGGATCAAACTTTCGATCTCCCAATGATGGAGCCAGCTCCACCTGACAGTTCCTGAGTTGTTTGGAAGTTTTTGGTCGTATCACTGTATGAAAGCTGCCTGTTGATCAGTGAATATTTATTCTCTGATATTTTACGAGGATAATGACAAAGACAAATCAGACTAAGGCTCTACACACCATGGGTTTAAAGCGCATCTCCCTTGCGCTTATTTTCTCTCCTTATTTTAAAAGGGAGATCTTCAGGTGTTGGAGAAAATCTTGAAGTCTTGGATCTAAGCTTGTACACATCGTTTGTGTCTCGTTATTTCGTCCTGTGCAGAATTCAGAGACCTTCCTTCATTTCTACAATAACGGAGTGTAGTCTTGTATTTATTTTTATTATTATTGCTCATCATACTTTGTTAGCCCCACTTTCCCTGTTCTTCAACACTCGGCACACAGAGCAGGTGTTCTGTGCAGTGACACTGACGTGGTGGTGGTGTGTTAGTGTGTGTCGCTCGTCCTCTAGTCCTTCATCAGTGACACAGGACGCTGTCGGCTGGATGGTTCTGTTAAAAGATATTCAGCACAGCGTCCATGGTTCAGCCTTAATCTCTGCTTCTCACGATCCACGTCACATTCAGTGATGCTGAGGTCTGGGAGTTTCCCTAGTGGTCTCTGACTTCTGCACAGTATTTTAGATTATTTAATATTGACAACATTTCTCCTTTAATTCACTAATTTATAGATTTATTTAACTTGTTTTAAGTGGTTTTATCTGACGGAAAGGCCTCACTTCTCCTGTGGGGCTGAACGGTTACCATATCCACCCTGGTCAGGACTTGATTCCCATTGCGGTTTCCATGTGTTTTGTGGGCAGCAAGTGTCTGAGGGTGGAGCAAATCAGCGAACCCTGTCGTTAAACCCACACACCAGAGCGGAAATATAATCGAATGTAGTTCACAACGCTTCCCATAATGACCACAAAACACTCCTGATTAAAAATATTCCGGAGACTTCAGGTGATTTGACTTAAGAGTGCAGTATCTGAGCAAAGCCAGGTAAACCCAGTGTTAGCTCAGTGACCACGGTGACATGGTCCGTTTTCTAATCTCGAGGTTTCTACGTCAGAATGAGTTCAGGTCGTTCAGTAATTGCACAAAATCAATAGTCCGACCTGTTTACCTCTTCTGGATTGTTTTTTTGTGCCGTGGACAATCAATTATACGTTTTACAGAGAGGACAAGACCTTGGGGAGGACACCCCATAGTGCAATATAACATCTGCTCAATGTTGTCCAACATACATAGACATTGGCTGAAGCCACTGGAATGTATCAGAAACAACACCCAACCAAAACAGCAGCATGAGGAGCAGAGGGAGGAGCCACAGTCCCATTCACTGTCATAGCTTAACTGACTCCGCCTTACTGGGAAATGTTAACGCCTCGCACTTCCAGGTCTAGTGTTCTCACGTCGGTGAGGTCCCAGTTCTGGAAAACCCACAGCTTTTAGATTACGGTTCTAGAATCTGAACCTCACAGCTGTCAGATTTACAGAACTGGGGATTCACAGCTGTTCGAATTCCAGAAAGTCACAGGTGTCAGAATCCTGGAGTCTGAGTAATCTAAAAGCTGAGAACAAGGCATCTCGCAAAGTTCCCGAATCCAAACGCTATTTCTGGAATTCCGAGAGCTATCAGGTTAAGATTCTGGAATACTGATAGCCATGTGATTCAATTTCTGGAATTCTGACACCTATGAGGTTCAGATTCTGGGATTATTTTCAGAGAAGCCTGGCAGAATTCCAAGAGCCATGAAGTTCTGCGATTCCAGTTCTAGAAATGCGAGAGCTACATAGTTCCCGTTCTGGAATTGCGAGAGCTATAATGTTTTCGTTCTCCGATCTGAGTGCTACGTGTCTGGAATGGATAAGAGCCTCGGAGAAGGATGGACAGTCTGCAGCTGCCAAATGAATGTTGAGAGAATAAGGAGCTTCAGATTCTGGAGAATGTTTGAAAGGTCAAGCCTTTTTCGGTCAGGAATTTTGTGCATATCTCTTTATTCACTTCTTATGATTTGGTTTGACTGTTGTGCACTACTTTTCTTAGAGTAGCAGCATGGGTTCTGGGATAGTTTTGCCTCCTTTTCTGTAAAAAGAGAAGAATGCTAACAGGTTAGCACTATTTTATAGATGTTCCTAAAGAGCCCACATCGGCTCGGTCTGCTTTCCGGACTCTGATCTCAGATCTTCCCATGACTTGAGGCTTTATTCTCTCTCTCTTGATGGTGTCGTCTTTCATTACTTCTTTCTGAATATCATTTCAATGCAATGACTGTTGAATATTCTTATTGACAAATATGTTTTGCTGCTTCTTTTATGTAAAGCACTGCAGTATTTGTTATTTTCCACCTAAATATCGATGTTGCTGAATTGTGCGATTACATTCTTGAAGTGGAACGGACTGATTTCTAGACTTTTTTATTGAGATATTTATCATTTTAGTCACAGATACCACATATCCAGCCCACCCGGACCCAGAAGAACCCTGAAACTCAACATTCAGAAGGGAGGGACCACTAGTGAGTCAGCCTTGCCCTTGAGAGAGGGAACGCCTTGCAACCTGTGTTGCTGGTGCAGATCGAGCTCAGGTTTCAAAGTGTACTTGGTGCTGTGGACAGATGCTCCCCCAGCTGAGCAATCACAGTTCACGTACCACTTGTGGTCTCCTGGGATTGTGTGTTTGGGTTCTGCATAGTGTGAGGTACTCCCCTGCTTAAGGGCAAGGCTTCCCTCTTCCTCCAGGTTGGAGTCCCTTTAGAGTTTCCAGGTGTCAGACTTCACAGAGGCGGGGGGCTGCGTCTGTGGCAGCACAATCAGATGAGTTTGTTTATAACAGTACCCACCATATCTGTAATATCGCGAGTGCCACGAGACGTGTTTGATTTGCATATTTATATAGATTTTAATATCTAAAATACACTGGTCAGACCTGAGGGTCGTGTCTGGACGAGGTTATTTATTGAACTGCCATTAATTAAATGTGGTGGACCCTCTGCTTGTGCAGTGCTGATTTTCAGTAGCAGAGCCTTTTGTATCAGAGTGAGATATTGATAGTAAAACAAGAAGTTCTTTATTTTTCTCTACTGCAACTTCTAATGCACCGGAAAATTATATTGTGGCAAGAGAAATCATCATAAATCTAGTAAATACCTCTAATGTAACTCATTATGAGTCTGTGGTAAGAATATTATAAGATTATTTACCAGTTTCTGGATGATTTTGCACGTTTTAAAAGATTATATGTAGAAAGTTGTTTTGAAGAAATGACCTTTAAATGAAGTCATCTGCTAGTGCTCTCTTTCTCTCCAGAACAAATCACCTACAGCAAGCACAAACACGTAGAAATAGGTGATTAATCTTGTAATATTAATCTCAGGATGTGAAATGTTTGAGATATTGACCAGGTATAAGGTGATTTCACTGAATTGCAGTGTGCTCCTGAGCCAGGGCTTTTCTTCCTCCATCCCCTGATCTTAAATCATAGACAGAGTGAGGTTGGGAGATGACTCTCAGAAATGATCAGACATTTCAAGATAATCATATTTTTTGAATGACTGCGTGTTGTTTTTGATTCACAGGATCTTTACAGTGGAGTGTGTGGTGGTTTTGAGCTGATCTCTGGTGAAATTGTACTGTAGTCGTACGATATTTTTGCTTGACTCTTTGCATTGGTCACTCTGTTTGTTTCATATGAATAAAGTTATAAAAAACACATTAATTAATGTTTCAGTGTCATTTGTTTAACTCGAGTCCCGCTCCGGGTGACTGTCTGTGAGGAGTGTGGTGTGTTCTCCCTGTGTCGGCGTGGGTTTCCTCCGGGTGACTGTCTGCGAGGAGTGTGGTGTGTTCTCCCAGTGTCTGTGTGGTTTCCTCCAGGTGACTGTCCAAGAGGAGTGTGGTGTGTTCTCCCTGTGTCTTTGTGGTTTCCTCCAGGTGACTGTCTGCGAGGAGTGTGGTATGTTCTCCCTGTGTCTGCGTGGGTTTCCTCCGGGTGACTGTCTGCGAGGAGTGTGGTGTGTTCTCCCAGTGTCTGTGTGGTTTCCTCCAGGTGACTGTCCGCGAGGAGTGTGGTGTGTTCTCCCTGTGTCTTTGTGGGTTTCCTCCAGGTGACTGTCTGCGAGGAGTGTGGTGTGTTCTCCCTGTGTCTTTGTGGGTTTCCTCCAGGTGACTGTCTGCGAGGAGTGTGGTGTGTTCTCCCTGTGTCTTTGTGGGTTTCCTCCAGGTGACTGTCTGTGAGGAGTGTGGTGTGTTCTCCCTGTGTCTGCGTGGGTTTCCTCCGGGTGACTGTCTGCGAGGAGTGTGGTGTGTTCTCCCAGTGTCTGTGTGGTTTCCTCCAGGTGACTGTCCGCGAGGAGTGTGGTGTGTTCTCCCTGTGTCTTTGTGGGTTTCCTCCAGGTGACTGTCTGCGAGGAGTGTGGTGTGTTCTCCCTGTGTCTTTGTGGGTTTCCTCCAGGTGACTGTCTGCGAGGAGTGTGGTGTGTTCTCCCTGTGTCGGTGTGGGTTTCCTCCGGGTGACTGTCCGCGAGGAGTGTGGTGTGTTCTCTGTGGGTTTCCTCCGGGTGACTGTCTGTGAGGAGTGTGGTGTGTTCTCCCTGTGTCTCTGTGGGTTTCCTCCAGGTGACTCTGTGAGGAGTGTGGTGTGTTTTCCCTGTGTCTGTGTGGGTTTCATCCGAGTGATTGTCTGTGAGGAGTTTGGTGTGTTCTCCCAGTGTCTGCGTGGGTTTCCTCCGGGTGACTGTCTGTGAGGAGTGTGGTGTGTTCTCCCTGTGTCTGTGTGGTTTCCTCCAGGTGACTGTCCGCGAGGAGTGTGGTGTGTTCTCCCTGTGTCTTTGTGGGTTTCCTCCAGGTGACTGTCTGCGAGGAGTGTGGTGTGTTCTCCCTGTGTCTGCGTGGGTTTCCTCCGGGTGACTGTCTGCGAGGAGTGTGGTGTGTTCTCCCAGTGTCTGTGTGGTTTCCTCCAGGTGACTGTCTGCGAGGAGTGTGGTGTGTTCTCCCTGTGTCTTTGTGGGTTTCCTCCAGGTGACTGTCTGCGAGGAGTGTGGTGTGTTCTTCCAGTGTCTGCGTGGGTTTCCTCCGGGTGACTGTCTGAGGAGTGTGGTATGTTCTCCCTGTGTTGGTGTGGGTTTCCTCCGGGTGACTGTCCGCGAGGAGTGTGGTGTGTTCTCCCTGTGTCTCTGTGGGTTTCCTCCGGGTGACTGTCTGTGAGGAGTGTGGTGTGTTCTCCTTGTGTCTGTGTGGGTTTCCTCCAGGTGACTGTCTGTGAGGAGTGTGGTGTGTTTTCCCTGTGTCTGTGTGGGTTTCCTCCGGGTGACTGTCTGTGAGGAGTGTGGTGTGTTTTCCCTGTGTCTGTGTGGGTTTCCTCCTAGTGATTTTCTGTGAGGAGTGTGGTGTGTTCTTCCTGTGTTGGCGTGGGTTTCCTCCAGGTGACTGTCTGCGAGGAGTGTGGTGTGTTCTCCCTGTGTCTGCGTGGGTTTTCTCCGGGTGACTGTCTGTGAGGAGTGTGGTGTGTTCTCCCTGTGTCTGCGTGGGTTTTCTCCGGGTGACTGTCTGTGAGGAGTGTGGTGTGTTCTCCCTGTGTCTGCGTGGGTTTCCTCCCATGCTCCAAAAACATGTTGGTATGTGGATTGATGACTCAAAAGTGTCCGTAGGTGTGAGTGTGTGTCGCCTTGTGAAGGACTAGTGATCCGTCCAGGGTGTGTTTCTGCCCTGCGCCCAGTGATTCCGGGTAGGCTCCGGACCCACCGCCGCCCTGAACTGGATAAGGGTTACAGACAATGAATGAATGATGTTTAACTTGTAAAAACCTAGTATTTGGAGCTGTATTTAAACTTTTCCTTAAATAAAATGTAGGCAGACACCACATGACGAAACAACACCTGTGGACACATTCGTCCAACACGTCTTCTGAAATGTAAGGCATTAATCAGCAGTTTGCTACTCTTCTCTTCAGCAAAAGCCTCTATTCCCCAGGGAAGGCTTTACACTGGATCGGACACGGAATATTGCTGTACGAGTTTTTCATGGCAATGAGATTCGGTGCTGATATTGAATGATCAATTGTCTCACACAGACACCACTCCAGCTCATCTCAGGTGTTAGTTGGAGCTCCAGAGAACACAGTTTTACAGCTCCACAGCCCAATACTGGGGGTGTTTATACCCCTCTGTTCCATAATTAACATCAATAAATAGAAGCACAGAAATACTCTGAAGAATGAGTGTGAGCCTCAGAGCAACAGAACTCACTCTCTATTGTTTTACGATCGGTTTGTAGCTCATTATAAATTCCCTGTTAGAGTTTGGAGGTAATCGGTAGCTGTGGTTATATAACTTTTACAGTCTGATGTTACAGAACTATGAGCTGTTAAAAAAGCTGCTGTAAAGGATTGTATTCAATTCTCTTTCTCTGGACTTTGATGTTTGTGCTTTTCATGAACAATTTCATCCAAATGCCAGAGAAATGGCTCTGACCTCGACACTCAGAAATATGAAAATTAACTCAAACTGTCCTCATTAAATATTTCAGGTGTTTCGTGTCTTTTCTGATCACTTTAACATCAACCAGGAAAACAAACATTTACAATTAGAATTTTACAATTGAGCAAGAAAAACTACATCAAAAACAATGTCAACATCAACACACACACACACACATATATATATATATAAAGTAGCATGTAGTATTAATTGTAGTAGTAGCAATAATTAATTATAATAATAATATATTGAACAAATCCAGCTGTAGAATCAAAATGTTTAAGACAATGAATGTGTTAGTTCTGTTGTGCTAGCTCAGTTAGCTCAGTTAGCAGAACTGCACATTGCTGGACTGGGTACTGTACATTAACTTTAATTCATTCATTTTATTTTGTGTTTTACTTCAGTTTATAAAATAAAATATAGTCAGGTTTATTGTTAATGTCTCCTTTTTTTCTAAATTTATCTATGTATTTGTTTTTTTGTGGTAATACATGCATAATGTTGTTATAAGCATTACTGTTTAGTATAATTGTATTTTATAGCCTTATATTATTATTGTTGTTTTTGTTTTTGTTGTTAATATATGTAGTAAATTATTGTGGTAACATTAGTGTTTGGTTTTGTAAAGGTTCTCCAACTGTGTCTGTGTTTTATTGTGTGAACGATACCTAAACATTATTTTCATTAAGGAAAAGAATAACAGTACTTTGTAGTTTTGCACACGGTTGTGACTCTGCTGGAGAAATGCAGAGAGAGTGTAGAGCGGCCTGGACTCGGACAGACCATCGTCTCTGTTGGTTTTATAGCGTGACCTTCGGACTGTGGAGAAAAGTGAAAAGCGAGGGATGTGGAGGATGCTGCTCAGAACAGTGGTGAGAGGCAGCTGGACCACACTGGGCCTCTCTCGCTCTCTCTGTGTGTCTCTGAGAAACGGCAGCAGGATTATAGAGATATTAGACGTTAAGGCTGGCTCTGTCTGAGCTCCAGGAGGAAAACTGAGTCTGGGAGTTGGTTTCTTACTGAAGGAGTGAGAGAAGGAGGAGGATGGAGAGGATGATAATTCTGATCTTCAGTCTCTCTGCTCTTCTCCACTCAAGTAAGTGGGACTTTTAATTTGTTTATTCTGGTTGAGGGCAGCAGTTGGTGAACACATTATTCTTGGATTTATATGAAACAGGAGTGGTGGAGGACATATTAAAAATAGTTTTTAATATTTATTAGTAGTTTTGAGGGTTTTTAATTTTCAGACTAAAATGATAAAAAATAAACAAAATGGTCATTTTTCCTCCGGGTGACTGTCTGTGAGGAGTGTGGTGTGTTCTCTCTGTGTCTGCGTGGGTTTCCTCCGGGTGACTGTGAGGAGTGTGGTGTGTTCTCTCTGTGTCTGTGTGGGTTTCCTCCGGGTGACTGTCTGCGTGGGTTTCCTCCGGGTGACTGTCTGTGAGGAGTGTGGTGTGTTCTCTCTGTCTGCGTGGGTTTCCTCCGGGTGACTGTCTGTGAGGAGTGTGGTGTGTTCTCTATGTGTCTGTGTGGGTTTCCTCCGGGTGACTGTCTGTGAGGAGTGTGGTGTGTTCTCTCTGTGTCTGTGTGGGTTTCCTCCGGGTGACTGTCTGTGAGGAGTGTGGTGTGTTCTCTCTGTGTCTGTGTGGGTTTCCTCCGGGTGACTGTCTGTGAGGAGTGTGGTGTGTTCTCCCTGTGTCTGCGTGGGTTTCCTCCAGGTGACTGTCTGTGAGGAGTGTGGTGTGTTCTCTCTGTGTCTGTGTGGGTTTCCTCCGGGTGACTGTCTGTGAGGAGTGTGGTGTGTTCTTTCTATGTCTGCGTGGGTTTCCTCCGGGTGACTGTCTGTGAGGAGTGTGGTGTGTTCTCTCTGTGTCTGCGTGGGTTTCCTCCGGGTGACTGTCTGTGAGGAGTGTGGTGTGTTCTCCCTGTGTCTGCGTGGGTTTCCTCCGGGTGACTGTCTGTGAGGAGTGTGGTGTGTTCTCTCTGTGTCTGCGTGGGTTTCCTCCGGGTGACTGTCTGTGAGGAGTGTGGTGTGTTCTCCCTGTGTCTGCGTGGGTTTCCTCCGGGTGACTGTCTGTGAGGAGTGTGCTGTGTTCTCCCTGTGTCTGCGTGGGTTTCCTCCGGGTGACTGTCTGTGAGGAGTGTGGTGTGTTCTCTCTGTGTCTGCGTGGGTTTCCTCCGGGTGACTGTCTGTGAGGAGTGTGCAACACTCTAATACATCTGCACATGAGCATAACTTCTCTACAACACACCAAACCAATGCTCCATCTCTGTGTTTACATTGTAACCCTTTAATTGTTCAGAAATTATGAAATTTAGGTGAAGCTCCCCTTCAGGTTCAGGTCTCTGATCTGAGATTGGCAGCTGGCAGATGTCTGTAAACCCTTCTTTTGTTTGGTTCATGTGATTTTTATGAGTCTCTGCACAAGGATGGAGTATGTGTCCTGACTCATCACTGCTGTAATAAAGAGGTGTGGGTCACATGTCTGTCCTCACAGTCATGAGACTTTTATTATGGATTTGGAGAACAGTTAAAAGTCATTGCTTTGGCCCTGAACTGGTTTTCAATGAGGGTCAGTTAAGGCTGGTGTGTAGACGGTCCTGAATCCACTACTAAGTATCAATACTCTGTTAAAATATCTGTTGGAGCACAAGTCCAAAACGATCAACTCAAAAAGTGACTTAAAGGGACTCTACATAATATTTTTAACTTAAAGTTACAGATTTAAAATCGTTGTGATGCTCCACTGAGTTGTAACAGGGAGAATAGAGCATCTGTGGTTACTACTCCAGGCCCCAGCTATAGCTGTATACAGTGTCACAACAAATGAATTACACTAGGAGGAGCATCGGGAGCAAAATACCAATCTTATCTAGTGTTCCTTTAAAGGTGCTGTATACAATTTAAAGCAAGCCAATATACTTTTTATAAAAATCAGTGGTATGTTAGCTCTCTGGTCTGTTTACTGTTTGTTTTGTGATGAGTTCAAATATCAACAGTTGTGCTCCAGAATCATATGCAGCATCTTCAGTGGCACTTTGTCCAGTTTCTGCTGAGCACCTGACTGTGTTTTTTAAGTTCACTTACATAGCCACCAGAGGGCACACATGCAAAAATGCCAACGAGCGCACTAGTGCATTACTCGTGATTACCTCTGGTGGCCAAGGAGGGGAACCACAGCCCCTCTGTTCTACAGTGTGATTTTCCCAGAGTGCATTTGTGCTGATCTCTCTCTCTCTCTCTCTCTCTCTCTGTCTTTCTGCTCTGTCTCACTTTGTCTTCTCTCTCAGCTCTGGGCGAGTGTGAGAAGGGATGGAGGGCGTACCAGGAGCGGTGTTATTTTTTCTCGTCTGATCGTTTAACATGGCATGAAGCTCGGGCTGAATGTGAGAAAAAAGGCAGTCACCTGATGAGCATCCACGACATTCATGAGAGGGTGAGACACTGAGATCAATAATCACTGATGACTGTAATGACAGATAACGTAGTTTAATCAGTTTACTTACTTCTCTCTCTCTCTCTCAGACATGGGTCAGTACTCAGATTGGGACGTCCATATACTGGTTTGGTTTGAATGATATTGTGTCTGAGGGGAACTGGGAGTGGAGTGATGGGAGTGTGTTTTACCCCTATCTGTCGTAAGTATCAACTTTACACAAACAATTATATACAGTCAGACAAAGACCAGATCATCTTCCTTAATCTCTGTAGTGTCTCTTTAATATCTTTGTAGTGTCTCCGTAATGTTTCTTTAATATCTCTGTAGTGTTTCCTTAATATCTTTGTAGTGTCTCCGTAATGTTTCTTTAATATCTCTGTTGTGTCCTTAATATCTCTGTAGTTCCTCCTTAATATCTCTGTAGTGCCTACTTAATATCTCTGTAGTTTCTCTGTAATGTCTCCTTAATATCTCTGTAGTGCCTACTTAATATCTCTGTAGTGTCTCTGTAGTGTCTCATTAATGTCTCTGTAGTGTCTCATTAATATCTCTGTAGTGCTTCCTTAATATCTCTGTAGAGTCTCCTTAATATCTTTGTAGTGTCTCCGTAGTGTCTCTTTAATATCTCTGTGGTGTCTCATTAATATCTCTGTTGTGTCCTTAATATCTCCGTAGTGTCTCCTTAATATCTCTGTAGTGTTTCTGTTAATATTCTTAATATCGCAGTAGTGTCTCTTTAATATTTCTGTAGTGTCTCCTTAATTTCTCTGTAGTGTTTCCTTAATATCTCTGTAGTGTCTCCTTAATATCTTTGTAGTGTCTCCGTAGGGTCTCTTTAATATCTCTGTTGTGTCCTTAATATCTCTGTAGTGTCTCTTTTATATCTCTGTAGTTCCTCCCTAATATCTCTGTAGTGTCTCTTTAATATCTCTGTAGTGCCTCCTTAATATCTCTGTAGTGTTTCCTTAATATCTTTGTAGTGTCTCCGTAATGTTTCTTTAATATCTCTGTAGTGTTTCCTTAATATCTTTGTAGTGTCTCCGTAATGTTTCTTTAATATCTCTGTAGTGCCTCCTTAATATCTGTGTAGTGTCTCCGTAATGTTTCTTTAATATCTCTGTTGTGCCTACTTAATATCTCTGTAGTTTCTCTGTAATGTCTCCTTAATATCTCTGTAGTGCCTACTTAATATCTCTGTAGTGTCTCTGTAGTGGCTCCTTAATGTCTCTGTAGTGTCTCATTAATATCTCTGTAGTGCTTCCTTAATATCTCTGTAGTGTCTCCTTAATATCTTTGTAGTGTTTCTGTTAATATTCTTAATATCTCAGTAGTGTCTCTTTAATATTTCTGTAGTGTCTCCTTAATATCTCTGTAGTGTCTCCTTAATATCTTTGTAGTGTCTCCGTAGGGTCTCTTTAATATCTCTGTTGTGTCCTTAATATCTCTGTAGTGTCTCTTTTATATCTCTGTAGTTCCTCCCTAATATCTCTGTAGTGTCTCTTTAATATCTCTGTAGTGCCTCCTTAATATCTTTGTAGTGTCTCCGTAATGTTTCTTTAATATCTCTGTTGTGTCCTTAATATCTCTGTAGTGTCTCTTTAATATCTCTGTAGTGTTTCCTTAATATCTTTGTAGTGTCTCCGTAATGTTTCTTTAATATCTCTGTAGTGCCTCCTTAATATCTCTGTAGTGCCTCCTTAATATCTCTGTAGTGTTTCCTTAACATCTTTGTAGTGTCTCCGTAATGTTTCTTTAATATCTCTGTAGTGTTTCCTTAATATCTTTGTAGTGTCTCTGTAATGTTTCTTTAATATCTCTGTAGTGCCTCCTTAATATCTCTGTAGTGTTTCCTTAATATCTTTGTAGTGTCTCTGTAATGTTTCTTTAATATCTCTGTAGTGCCTCCTTAATATCTCTGTAGTGTTTCCTTAATATCTTTGTAGTGTCTCTGTAATGTTTCTTTAATATCTCTGTAGTGCCTCCTTAATATCTCTGTAGTGTTTCCTTAATATCTTTGTAGTGTCTCCGTAATGTTTCTTTAATATCTCTGTTGTGTCCTTAATATGTCTGTAGTGTCTCTTTAATATCTCTGTAGCGTTTCCTTAATATCTTTGTAGTGTCTCCGTAATGTTTCTTTAATATCTCTGTTGTGTCCTTAATATGTCTGTAGTGTCTCTTTAATATCTCTGTAGTGTTTCCTTAATATCTTTGTAGTGTCTCCGTAATGTTTCTTTAATATCTCTGTAGTGCCTACTTAATATCTCTGTAGTGGCTCCTTAATGTCTCTGTAGTGTCTCATTAATATCTCTGTAGTGCTTCCTTAATATCTCTGTAGTGTCTCCTTAATATCTCTGTAGTGCTTCCTTAATATCTCTGTAGTGTCTCCTTAATATCTCTGTAGTGTTTCCTTAATATCTCTGTAGTGTTTCCTTAATATCTTTGTAGTGTCTCCGTAGGGTCTCTTTAATATCTCTGTGGTGTCTCGTTAATATCTCTGTTGTGTCCTTAATATCTCTGTAGTGTCTCTTTTATATCTCTGTAGTTCCTCCCTAATATCTCTGTAATGTCTTCTTAATATCTCTGTAGTGTTTCCTTAACATCTTTGTAGTGTCTCCGTAATGTTTCTTTAATATCTCTGTAGTTCCTCCTTAATATCTCTGTAGTGCCTACTTAATATCTCTGTAGTGGCTCCTTAATGTCTCTGTAGTGTCTCATTAATATCTCTGTAGTGCTTCCTTAATATCTCTGTAGTGTCTCCTTAATATCTCTGTAGTGTTTCTGTTAATATTCTTAATATTTCTGTAGTGTTTCCTTAATATCTCTGTAGTGTCTCTTTTATATCTCTGTAGTTCCTCCCTAATATCTCTGTAGTGTCTCTTTAATATCTCTGTAGTGCCTCCTTAATATCTTTGTAGTGTCTCCGTAATGTTTCTTTAATATCTCTGTTGTGTCCTTAATATCTCTGTAGTGTCTCTTTAATATCTCTGTAGTGTTTCCTTAATATCTTTGTAGTGTCTCCGTAATGTTTCTTTAATATCTCTGTAGTGCCTCCTTAATATCTCTGTAGTGCCTCCTTAATATCTCTGTAGTGTTTCCTTAACATCTTTGTAGTGTCTCCGTAATGTTTCTTTAATATCTCTGTAGTGTTTCCTTAATATCTTTGTAGTGTCTCTGTAATGTTTCTTTAATATCTCTGTAGTGCCTCCTTAATATCTCTGTAGTGTTTCCTTAATATCTTTGTAGTGTCTCTGTAATGTTTCTTTAATATCTCTGTAGTGCCTCCTTAATATCTCTGTAGTGTTTCCTTAATATCTTTGTAGTGTCTCTGTAATGTTTCTTTAATATCTCTGTAGTGCCTCCTTAATATCTCTGTAGTGTTTCCTTAATATCTTTGTAGTGTCTCCGTAATGTTTCTTTAATATCTCTGTTGTGTCCTTAATATGTCTGTAGTGACTTTAATATCTCTGTAGCGTTTCCTTAATATCTTTGTAGTGTCTCCGTAATGTTTCTTTAATATCTCTGTTGTGTCCTTAATATCTCTGTAGTTCCTCCTTAATATCTCTGTAGTGTCTCCTTAATATCTTTGTAGTGTCTCCGTAGGGTCTCTTTAATATCTCTGTGGTGTCTTGTTAATATCTCTGTTGTGTCCTTAATATCTCTGTAGTGTCTCTTTTATATCTCTGTAGTTCCTCCCTAATATCTCTGTAATGTCTTCTTAATATCTCTGTAGTGTTTCCTTAACATCTTTGTAGTGTCTCCGTAATGTTTCTTTAATATCTCTGTAGTGTCTCTTTAATATCTCTGTAGTGCCTCCTTAATATCTCTGTAGTGTCTCGTTAATATCTCTGTAGTGTCTCTGTAGTGTCTTTGTAGTGTCTCCTTAATATCTCTGTAGATTCTCCTGAAGGACACTGAGGTCAGAAGGGGAGATGGTGGAGGCAGTAGCTGTATCTGATCCATTTTCTCGTTGTGGTGGAGTATGTGATGTAATGAACCTTTTCGGCCCCGTGTGCAGGTTTTGGCGTCCAGGGCAGCCGGATGATTACAATGATAATGAGGACTGTGGTCAGGTGGATGGCAACAGTAACGGACGCTGGAACGACGAACACTGCACGGCCCAACGCCAGTACATCTGCAAACAGGACAACCGTGAGTCTCTGCTGGATCATTCCCAGCGTGTCTGATCCACTCTACACCAGCACAACACACACTAACACACCACCACCACGTCAGTGTCACTGCAGCGCTGAGAATACCACTCATATACAAATCCCATTTTCATTAACTGAATGCTGTATGTTTAATTGAGAATAATACATGGGTAACATTTCAAATGCTGAAACTATACTGTTTCAATGTAAAACATACTGAGATTTTGAATGTGATGTGTTTGCAAATGAGGGTTTTAACTTGTTTCTGACCCTGTTAGGTGTCCAACATTTGCTCAGGCCACATAAGGAGTAACTGTATATGATTTGTGTGTGTGTGTGTGTGTGTGTGTGTGCGCGCGCCTGTGTGTGTGTGTCTATAGCGAACCCCATCATTGAGTGTGACACAGCCAATGGCTGGCAGCAGTTCGGTTCCAACTGTTATAAGCTGCACTCTGCTTTGAGGAAGAGCTGGGTCTCTGCTCGCTCCGAGTGTGTGAAGGACGGAGCTGATCTCGTGTCCATTCAGTCGGCTGAGGAGGAGCAGTACGTCATCAGCAGACTGGACCCCTCCCACACTGACCTCTGGATCGGATACTCCACTCTGGTGAGGGTCCACTGCTGCTGGACTTGTTTGTTGGTTTGTTTTTATCAGGGCCAATTCAACAATGTCCTGATTTTGTAGGAAACCCAAAGGAAATTAGGTACTTTGCAGAGTTTTGCTGTTGGAAGCTGTTCATTCTCCTGGACTTCCTATTTTGGGAAGCATTGGAGTGGTGTTTGTGATCCAGACCTAATCCTTCAGCATTAGTAGATGCTGCTCTAGCAGCTGCTATCAAATCCTTAAAATGTGGTGCTGTGTAGTGTGCTGTTTTCCCAGTGTGGAGCCTGTTGCTGTAGTTAAAATAACAAAGCCTTCACTTCAGAATAAATGTTGTATGGTGATTTGTACACAAACGTTTTTGCTTCCTTTCACAGAAATGTACGACTATGACGTGTGAAGTCCAGCCCAACAGCATCTCCTTAACCTGGTCAGACGCCTCCACCTCGTCCTTCACCAACTGGGCCGGTGGACAACCGGATTTCACGTAAGAACCCAGTAACAGCAACAAATATAACCACGATACAAGCAACATCAAAACAGAGATTGTCAGAAGCAGTAAAACCAACAATAACAATGACATAACTATCATAAGCAAGAATTATAACACTGACAATACAGGGATCATCAATATCAACAATATTAGTATAATAATCATTATAAGCAACAACACTCATCCAAAATAATATTTTAATAATCAACAACAACAACAGTGATCCTCATAAACAACACAATAAACAAATCTAATAGTATAGCAATAATCATAATCAATAATAACTACAACATCGGTGACTATCAAAAGCAACATAAATAACAAAATAATAAGGTACCTGGAGGTTGTGGGTTTGAGTCCCGCTCCGGGTGACTGTCTGTGAGGAGTGTGGTGTGTTCTCCCTGTGTCTGCGTGGGTTTCCTTCGGGTGACTGTCTGTGAGGAGTGTTGTGTGTTCTCCCTGTGTCTGCGTGGGTTTCCTCCGGGTGACTGTCTGTGAGGAGTGTGGTGTGTTCTCCCTGTGTCTGCGTGGGTTTCCTTCGGGTGACTGTCTGTGAGGAGTGTGGTGTGTTCTCTCTGCGTCTGTGTGGGTTTCCTCCGGGTGACTGTCTGTGAGGAGTGTGGTGTGTTCTCCCTGTGTCTGCGTGGGTTTCCTTCGGGTGACTGTCTGTGAGGAGTGTTGTGTGTTCTCTCCGTGTCTGCGTGGGTTTCCTCCGGGTGACTGTCTGTGAGGAGTGTGGTGTGTTCTCCCTGTGTCTGCGTGGGTTTCCTTTGGGTGACTGTCTGTGAGGAGTGTGGTGTGTTCTCCCTGTGTCTGCGAGGGTTTCCTCTGGGTGACTGTCTGTGAGGAGTGTGGTGTGTTCTCCCTGTGTCTGCGTGGGTTTCCTTCGGGTGACTGTCTGTGAGGAGTGTGGTGTGTTCTCTCCGTGTCTGCGTGGGTTTCCTCCGGGTGACTGACTTTGAGGAGTGTGGTGTGTTCTCCCTGTGTCTGCGTGGGTTTCCTCCGGGTGACTGTCCGTGAGGAGTGTGGTGTGTTCTCCCTGTGTCTGCGTGGGTTTCCTCCGGGTGACTGTCTGTGAGGAGTGTGGTGTGTTCTCTCTGTGTCTGTGTGGGTTTCCTCCGGGTGACTGTCTGTGAGGAGTGTGGTGTGTTCTCCCTGTGTCGGCGTGGGTTTCCTCCGGGTGACTGTCTGTGAGGAGTGTGGTGTGTTCTCCCTGTGTCTGCGTGGGTTTCCTCCGGGTGACTGTCTGTGAGGAGTGTGGTGTGTTCTCTCTGTGTCTGTGTGGGTTTCCTCCGGGTGACTGTCTGTGAGGAGTGTGGTGTGTTCTCTCTGTGTCTGTGTGGGTTTCCTCCGGGTGACTGTCTGTGAGGAGTGTGGTGTGTTCTCCCTGTGTCTGCGTGGGTTTCCTCCGGGTGACTGTCTGTGAGGAGTGTGGTGTGTTCTCTCCGTGTCTGCGTGGGTTTCCTCCGGGTGACTGTCTGTGAGGAGTGTGGTGTGTTCTCCCTGTGTCTGCGTGGGTTTCCTCCGGGTGACTGTCTGTGAGGAGTTTGGTGTGTTCTCCCTGTGCCTACGTGGGTTTCCTCCCACGCTTCAAAAACACACGTTGGTAGGTGGATTGGAGAGTCAGAAGTGTCTGTAGGTGTGAGTGTGTGGAGTGAATGTGTGAGTGTGTGTTCTCCCTGTGAAAGACTGGCACCCCCTCTAGGGTGTGTTCCCACCTCACTATGGTAGTTTGAATATGGACAGGTTTTTTTTTTTTATCTGATGTGGGCGGACACAAGTTCTCAAACAGTTGGCAGTGGGGGTTTCCTCTGGACACGAGGATGGAGAACAACAGATGATCTGTACCTAGAAAGGTTTCCAATAAAGTAGCCAGGGGGGAGGAGTAGTTCTAAATCGTTTAAACCGCTGTTTGTTTGGTGTGTGACAGGGAGAAGGAGAGTGGAGTGTGCACTGCCATTATCAAGGACTCAGGAGAGGATTATGGGAAGTGGAAGACCCATGTGTGTCGCTATGAACGGCCGTACATGTGCAAGAGAGCTCTGAACAGTGAGTCTGAGCAAGCACACAACAAACATTATACTGACACCTAGTGGACTGGAGGTGACAGAGGTTCTGCCCTGCCTTAAACATGGTCAGCTCCGAATGGGGGACCCACTCCATGGAGCATAAACTGATTCATAAAAGGAGGACAAAGCAGTTATTTTTTTCATTTCATGTGAGTTACACGCCATAGAAAAATACATATAATAAATACCTACCTTCACACATTGCTTGCTATTTTTGGTGGTAAAATATCTTATGGTCTGACAATCTCTATTCAAACTTCTAGACAATCTAGACCATCTCTATTCTAGACCATCTCTATTCTAGACCACCTCTATTCCACACCATCTCTATTCCAGACCATCTTTGTTCTAGACAACCTAGACCATCTCTATTCTAGACCATTTCTATTCCAGACCACCTCTATTCTAAACCATCTTTGTTCTAGGCAATCTAGACCATCTCTATTCTAGACCATCTCAATTCTAGACCACCTCTATTCCACACCATCTCTATTCCACACCATCTCTATTCCAGACCATCTTTGTTCTAGACAACCTAGACCATCTCTATTCTAGACCATTTCTATTCCAGACCACCTCTATTCTAAACCATCTTTGTTCTAGACAATCTAGACCATCTCTATTCCAGACCACCTCTATTCTAGACCATCTCTATTCCAGACCATCTTTGTTCTAGACAACCTAGACCATTTCTATTCCAGACCACCTCTATTCTAAACCATCTTTGTTCTAGACAATCTAGACCATCTCTATCCTAGACCATCTCTATTCCAGACCACCTCTATTCTAGACCATCTCTATTCCAGACCATCTTTGTTCTAGACAACCTAGACCATTTCTATTCTAGACCATTTCTATTCCAGACCACCTCTATTCCACACCACCTCTATTCCACACCATCTGTATTCTAGACCATCTCTATTCCAGACCATCTCTATTCCAGACCATCCCTATTCCAGACCATCTTTGTTCTAGACAACCTAGACTATTTCTATTCCAGACCACCTCTATTCCAGACCATCTCTATTCCAGACCTCCTCTATTCTAGACCATCTCTATTCCAGACCATCTTTGTTCTAGACAACCTAGACCATCTCTATTCTAGACCATTTCTATTCCAGACCACCTCTATTCCACACCACCTCTATTCCACACCATCTCTATTCTAGACCATCTGTATTCTAGACCATCTCTATTCCAGACCATCTCTATTCCACACCATCCCTATTCCAGACCATCTTTGTTCTAGACAACCTAGACTATTTCTATTCCAGACCACCTCTATTCCAGACCATCTCTATTCCAGACCACCTCTATTTTAGACCACCTCTATTCTAGACCACCTCTATTCCAGACCATCTCTATTCCAGACGATCTCTATTCCACACCATCTTTATTCCAGACGATCTCTATTCCACACCATCTCTATTCCAGACCATCTCTATTCCACATCATCTCTCTTCCAGACCATCTTTGTTCTAGACAACCTAGACCATCTCTATTCTAGACCATTTCTATTCCAGACCACTTCTATTCTAGACCATCTCTATTCTAGACCATCTCTATTCCAGACCACCTCTATTCTAGACCATCTCTATTCCAGACCATCTTTGTTCTAGACAACCTAGACCATCTCTATTCTAGACCATTTCTATTCCAGACCACCTCTATTCCACACCATCTCTATTCTAGACCATCTGTATTCTAGACCATCTCTATTCCAGACCATCTCTATTCCACACCATCCCTATTCCAGACCATCTTTGTTCTAGACAACCTAGACCATTTCTATTCCAGACCACCTCTATTCCAGACCACCTCTATTCCAGACCACCTCTATTTTAGACCACCTCTATTCCAGACCATCTCTATTCCACACCATCTCTATTCCAGACGATCTCTATTCCACACCATCTCTATTCCACACCATCTCTCTTCCAGACCATCTTTGTTCTAGACAACCTAGACCATTTCTATTCCAGACCACCTCTATTCTAAACCATCTTTGTTCTAGACAATCTAGACCATCTCTATCCTAGACCATCTCTATTCCAGACCACCTCTATTCTAGACCATCTCTATTCCAGACCATCTTTGTTCTAGACAACCTAGACCATCTCTATTCTAGACCATTTCTATTCCAGACCACTTCTATTCTAGACCATCTCTATTCTAGACCATTTTGTTCTAGACAACCTAGACCATCTCTATCCTAGACCACCTCTATTCTAGACCATCTCTATTCCAGACCATCTTTGTTCTAGACCATCTCTATTCTAGACATTCTAGACCATTGCTGTTCTGGACAATCTCTATTTTAGACAATCTCTATTCAAAATCCTGTGAACCCCTAGGTCTTGATTCTTTCTGTGGCCCCCTACTGGTCAGTCTGCCAGCAAACCAGAAATCATGGCTATATTTGAGTAGTTTAATCTAATGCGATATTCCTCTATGACCTGTGTTGTCAGAACGGCCAGGACACAGTTGTGTGTGTGTGTGTGTGTGTGTGTGTGTGTGTGTGTAGAGTTAGGAGTCATGCCCAGTGACTCTTGTTTATGTAAAATTGTAGGTTTTTCAAAGTGAGGAATTGACTCCAAATACATCAACCATTTAGATATGACTGTGATTGGCTGAGGGGTGTGAATAATAATAATAATAAAAATAATAATATATTTTATTTAACACTTTACAGAGATTTATAATGCAGTGAGTCTCTATGTTGAGCTGCTACTGAGCAATGAGTTGTAAAGCAGGAGTTAAAACACTGTGGTTTTAAAGGATTTTATTATTTTGCTCCTGGGCTCCAGTTGTAGAATTTAATTCACTTTTACAGAAGTGTCTTGAAATCAGGGGGGCAGGGGGGCTTTGCTTCCCCACACTCCTCCAAATATTACATAGTGCAGTTTCTGCAGTGCTGAGCCTGAAGCAGCAGGGACAGAGGCTCTATTCTCCCAGTTACAGCTCAGTGGAGCATCACCATTATTTTCAAGCTGTAATTTAAAGATAAAAATAATATATAGTGTTTCTTTAAAAGTCAGTTCACACTTCACAAATAAGAAACATAAAAATATAAGCTCAGAAAATTCAGCAAAGTTGCAATAAATATAAAAAAAATAAAAATAAATAAATAAATCCATCTTTTGGCCAATAATGGCTTATTAAAAAGTAATTATTTTTGGAGCAATGATGCACTGGTCTCTGTTTCCATGTCAAAGTTTCTCAGATGCTACTCTGCTCCTTCTCTTTGATGTCTGTAGCTATTTGTCCTCTGGGATGGCTGAGTTTTGGTGGAAACTGTTATCTGGTGGTCAGTAACAGTCACCTGTTGACCAGCTGGCACCAGGCTCTGACCAGATGCACCAGCATGGGCGCCAACTTGGTGACCATCAAAAGGTGAGTATCAGTCATCTGTGGATAAATTTAACACACACAAGAAAAAACAGTGATGCACAGAGAGCTTGTATAATCCCATAGACAAGCAGGGAGCTGTGCATGGTCCTAAGGTCCACATGTTCAATGCCAGATATGGGCTGGAAGGGTGTAAAGTCTGGAATTGAGTTCTCTGGAGTGTTGGAGGCCCATTCAGTTCCTCTAAAGTATCTTGGAATAAAGTGCCTCTGATGTTGACTATTACAGGTTTTACTTTTATGAATAAGTGAATAAATAAATAATTATTTATTCAAAGTATATTTTACTAAATAGATTTCATTAAATAAATCCCACACATGGTAAATTTACTGGAGAAGGAGAAAATGAATGTTAATATTAGGAATTTATTATTTGTAAAGGGCAGAGTGTAGTACCTTATAAAGTAAATTCACCAGTTGTATATATAATATATTTGTATATTTATTTGTATGTTTATATATATGTAATGTATTTAATACGGCAGTAACAATATGCTTAATACCGCTTGGGTGTGTGCTGTGTGTTTCAGTCAAGATGAGCAGTACTTCATCAATGCTCAGCTCCCTGACCTCCACCAGGTGGACATTCCTGATGTGTGGATTGGAATTTCAGGTATGCAGATGTTATTTTTATTATTAGTCCTTTTATCCAAGAAAAAAAAAACACCTCTAAAACAAAGCCTTACACTAAAGCTGGTTTCTGCTGGCGCCCATGTGGGATTTCCAATAGTGTGTTAGCACTAAACTGACATGGATGACATTAATGTTTTCAGCCACTCTAGATTTCTGAAGCTCAATACCACAGGCACAAATCCAGACTGGAATATTTACTGTTGAGCTTTTTTAAATATTTGACCCATCTGTGTTCAGCCAAAACATAACAGATTTAACCGTAAAGACCGCATTCATTAATTCATTCATTGTCTGAATAGCCCTTATCCAGTTCAGGGTGGTGGTGGGTTCAGAGCCTGCCCGGAATCACTGGGCACAAGGCAGGATCACACCCTGGAGGGGGCGCCAGTTCTTCACAGGGCGACATACACTCACACATTCACACCTAGGGGTCGCCAATCCACCTTCCAACGTGTGTTTATGGAGCGTGGGAGGAAACCCACGCAGACACAGGGAGAACACACCACACTCCTCACAGACAGTCACCCGGAGGAAACCCACGCAGACACAGGGAGAACACACCACACTCCTCACAGACAGTCACCCGGAGGAAACCCACGCAGACACAGGGAGAACACACCACACTCCTCACAGACAGTCACCTGGAAGAAACCCACGCAGACACAGAGAGAACACACCACACTCCTCACAGACAGTCACCCGGAGGAAACCCACGCAGACACAGGGAGAACACACCACACTCCTCACAGACAGTCACCCGGAGGAAACCCACGCAGACACAGAGAGAACACACCACACTCCTCACAGACAGTCACCCGGAGGAAACCCACGCAGACACAGGGAGAACACACCACACTCCTCACAGACAGTCACCCGGAGGAAACCCACGCAGACACAGGGAGAACACACCACACTCCTCATAGACAGTCACCCGGAGGAAACCCACGCAGACACAGGGAGAACACACCACACTCCTCACAGACAGTCACCCAGAGCGGGACTCGAACCCACAACCAGGACCCTGCAGCTGTGACAGAGACACCACCGTGCCACCCTAAATACCACAAATAGGCATATATTCTAGAAAAACTACAAATAATTTCGGCTGAGAGTACGCTGTGCATGTTTTGCTGATGTTTCTCGCCAGTGTTACATAAGGCGCAATTATAAATAAATAAAAATAAATAAAATGCTTTCACTATACTAAAATACATACACATTTTCATTCAGTCGAACAGGGTGAGTTAACACTGATGTGTTTTAGTAATCTGAGTATTTTGTAATTTGTTTATACACACAGCACTGTGCAGAAGTCTGAGGCCCCTAAGATAATGATATATATTTAAACTAATGCCTCCTCAGTGAGTGTGGGGCAGGTATAAAGTTCTATATAATCACAGTAAACACAAAGATACAAATAAGATATTTATTTTTCTATAAAGCAGTGGGTGAGAGTGAGTTTGAAGAACAGTGTTTTGTTCAGATTCTTCTTGATTTACATGAATTTGTTAAACCCACAGCACACATTATTTAAAGTCATTATTAATTCACCACTAAAACTAGACACTGGATGATCACCTCAAATAATACACACTCCACGAGGAGAGATTGGACAAAGTTAAACACATTCCCACACGGAGAATCACACTGGAGGAATGTGACTGGGTTTATTCTAATGTTGGGTGTTATTTGTTGTTTGTTTGTTTTTAGCAAATTACTTACTGCTCAGATAAATAGCTTTTTAAATCTCATAATCCCTGGTGCCTAACGCTTATGCACAGTACTGTGTGAATATATACACATACATAAAGAGAGACTGGTCCCCCATGAGAGGATGCAGTGATATCTAAAATCGAGACAGTCATGTCTTTGTTGTTCTGATCAGATATGGACCAGGATGGATCGTTTAAATGGGTCGACAAGACAGACGTTCAGTTTTCCAACTGGAACTCTGGCTTCCCAAAGAACACGGACAAGTACTGGGACTGTGGGCAGATCTACACAGGTCAGACAGTCGGCACCGCCCTGTGTCCTGTTTAAAACTCTTTAACTCTTAATAAGACAAGTCCTCTATTATCTAACCGTAACTCATAATGTTTACACAATAATTCATTCTGTTTAATAAATAACTCACAGTGAATATTGGATACATTTGTTGTGAATACTGGATATTACAGTAGTTTTTTAATAATGCACAGTATGTACTGAATATTTATAGTAGTATTAATTCACAGTGGATACTGAATGATTTCCAGAAGAACTTGTTTAACTCTGTAATTAGTGAATATTTCAGAGTAGTTCCTGAACACTAATTTGTGTAGAAACATTTTGTATTAACAATCATAAAAAAATATTTCAGTATTTGTAAACAGAAATGTTAAAGAAGTTACCAGGCGTGCACCGAATAACTCTCCTTGAATTAGATGCCAAAGAATGAATTTTATGATTCAGAAATGAATTATAACTAAGGGACAGATACATAAAACTTTACGTATGTTTAGAAATCACTTTTATTCTTGTTGATGTTTTGAACAGGGAACTACGCTGGGAAGTGGGAAACCACCAACTGCTTTAAGAACCTGGCTTATATCTGTAAGATGGTGGGGGGTCAGAATGTTAAACCCACCGCAGCCCCAGGTGAGTGGACCCTCAGCATAGCAACCACCACAGATACCATGGCAACCACCTAGCAACACCAAAGCAAACATTAAAAATACTAAGATAAATACCTCGCAATGCCCTAACAACCTAAAGAGACACCACAGTAATGACCCAGCAACACCCTTGCAGTAGCATCAGAACCATAGTGACCAAATAGCAACACCCTAACAACCACCTGGAATACCAGTGCAACCAACTCACAAAGATGCTATAGCAACAAAGCCTCACCCTAGTAAGCAGCAGTGATGCCATAGCATAGTAACACCTTAGAAAATGTCAAAGATGCCATAGCAACGTAACAACAAAATAGTAACTACCAAATTTGCCATAGCAACACCCTAGCAACCAAAATACGTGCAGCAACAGCAACACCCTAGCAACCATCTATAAACAGTCTAGTAGTCACCTGAAACATGATAGAGACTGCCAAGTAACTCCCAAGCAATTGGATTTGAAACTACCTAGCAACCAACATAGCAACCACCAAGAAAAACCTCAAAAAACTCTCATCCCCTTTCTCTCCATTTCTCTTACTCCTTCTCTCCTTCACTCTTTCTATCTCTATCTCTCTCTCTTTTTCTCTACCTCTCTCTCTCACTCTTCCTCTCTTTCTCTCCCTCTTCCTCTCTCTTTCTGTCTCTCTCTCTCCCCTACTCTCCCTCTTTCTTTCTCCCTTTTTATTTCACCCTCTGTACTTCCACCTCCCACCTTCTCCTTCTCCCTTCACCATTCCCTCACCCTTACTTTTTCTCTCTCATTCTCAATCCTACTCCCTCCCTCCCTCCTCCTCTCTCTGGGCAGACTCTCACTGTGATAAAGGTTATCTCCTTTATGGTGATTACTGCTACTACTTTGAGTCTGAAACGGTAAAGACGTGGCAAGATGCAGAGAGCTACTGTGTTGTTGAGAAAGGACACTTGGTCAGCGTCCACAACCAGGAGACGGTCAGCTTCCTCACAGGTGAGTTTATTTTTCACAGGGTTTTATACAATTTAACAGTAAAAGTTCATCAATATTTTAAAATATACTCTTTCCAGTGCTGGTGAATGGAACCAGACGTCCACCAGCAGTGACTCTCGCTCGTCACTTTGCATGTAATCATTTTTTGTGAGGGACCTTCATTGAAGGATGTTTGGTTCCATTGACCACCACTGTGAAACTTCCTGCATCTCAGTTTCTCTAGAACGAGGTGCTTCACACTGAAGCACTCTCAGACATGTTGTTTAAGTTAAACTTGAATTATTTTATTAGGAAGACACCGCTCTTTAATCCAAGTGATACATAAGAAATTTTCTGGAGCGCAGTTTCAGTAAGTCTCTAAACCATGTGTCTGTTTTTCCTCAGCTCACATGTCCAGGTCCTCCTGGGTTGGACTGAATGATATCAGAGTAGAAGGACACTTTGAGTGGACAGACGGGACAGCTGCTGTATGTAACACTCTCTCAGTAGCGCTCTGAAATTGTGTCGTCATTTTGTAGTCAGCTTCATGCCCATTTAAGGACTCCAGATCTAAGCTGTATTTCTCTATAGCTGTTTTTACACATGAACACAGGAAAAATTCCAGAGAAGTTTCAGAAATATTTTGGAGTTGTCCTTTCACACATGTAGGAGATTTTCTGTGTCTATGTGTTTTTGCAGCTTAACATTTTCCACATTCTTTAGGCATGGGGCGGCGCCTGTGCAGTGTGTACAGGAAATACTCCGGGACATTAGCGGCTCTGTTCACGCATTCACTCACTCTGACATACAGCTTCTCTTGGTAAAATCTGGGAAATATCAGGGTTACTGTGCATGTGTGTAAGGGGCTTATGAAATGAAATGAATGGGAAATAGAAATGAATGGGATGTTTGTACTTTGCTACTTAAAGCTCAAAATAGTGGACAAATTTAACTATAATTATGTACCCACTCCTGTTTATTGAGGCTGACACTAAGTACTGACTTTATCGCAGGGGACCACTGATCGGTTTTGCTAACACAGGTCCAGCACCCTAGATTCTGAGCACCTCTAGTTCAAAAGTGAAGCCCCTTCTGAGGAGATACTCCAGCCTAGAAGGAGAGTATGGCCTTGCCCTTAAGTGAGGGAGTGCCTTGCCCAACCATGAACTTGCCTGTGGTGGTATGTGATCCAGGTTTGTTTAGCTGATAGAGCATCATTTTGCGACACACTCCAGACCCAGTTCACATCCCTCCTCTTGGAACATTTTATTGTCTCTTGAGGTTCGTTTTCTGATTCTGGACTGATGTGTAAAGACAAGACTTCCCTGTTCCTCCAGGTAGGAGTTTCCCCTCTGCCTGGCAGTCCCTTTCCAAGGTTCCAGACCTTTGTGTAAACAAACCAGTAACTGACTGTACTCCATCCTGATTAGAACAGCATAACTAAAAGAGAGAGAGAGACTGAGAGGCTGATGTTTAGATGTTTGTATGGTGTGTTTGTGTGGTGTGCAATCTATGTTCATCTGGTGTGTACTACATTCTTGTGTGGGTTGTTTGTATTTTGTGTATTGGGTGTTTATTATGTTTGTGTGCTGTGTTTGTAGGGTGTGTAATCTATGTTCTTCTGGTGTGTACTGCATGCTTGTGTGGGGTGTTTATATGAAGTTTATTATGTTTGTATGCTGTGTTTTTAGTGTGTATTGTGTGTTTTTATGGTGTTTATTGCGTGTTTGTGTGGTGTGTTTGTATGGAGTGTACTACGTGTTTGTGTGGGGTGTTTGTATGACGTGTACTACGTGTTTGTGTGGGGTGTTTGTATGATGTGTACTACGTGTTTGTGTGGGGTGTTTGGTGTGTACTACGTGTTTGTGTGGGGTGTTTGTTTGGTGTGTACTACGTGTTTGTGTGGGGTGTTTGTAGGGCGTGTACTACGTGTTTGTGTGGGGTGTTTGTATGGTGTGTACTACGTGTTTGTGTGGGGTGTTTATATGGTGTGTACTACGTGTTTGTGTGGGGTGTTTGTATGGTGTGTACTACGTGTTTGTATGGTGTGTATTGCATGTTTGTGTGGGGTGTTTGTATGGTGTGTACTATGTGTTTGTGTGGGGTGTTTGTATGTTGTGTGCTACGTTTTTGTGTGGGGTGTTTGTATGGTGTGTACTACGTGTTTGTGTAGGGTGTACTATGTGTTTGTGTGGGGTGTTTGTCTGGTGTGTACTATGTGTTTGTGTGGGGTGTTTGTATGGTGTGTACTATGTGTTTGTGTGGGGTGTTTGTATGGTGTGTACTACGTGTTTGTGTAGGGTGTTTGTATGGTGTGTACTACGTGTTTGTATGGTGTGTATTGCATGTTTGTGTGGGGTGTTTGTATAGATTGTGCTATGTGTTTGTGTGGGGTGTTTGTATGGTGTGTGCTATGTGTTTGTGTGGGGTGTTTGTATGGTGTGTACTACGTGTTTGTATGGTGTGTATTGCATGTTTGTGTGGGGTGTTTGTATAGTTTGTGCTATGTGTTTGTGTGGAGTGTTTGTGTGGTGTGTACTACGTGTTTGTGTGGGGTCTTTGTATGGTGTGTATTGCATGTTTGTATGGGGTGTTTGTATGGAGTGTACTACATGTTTGTGTGGGGTGTTTGTATGGTGTGTACTACGTGTTTGTATGCTGTGTATTGCATGTTTGTGTGGGGTGTTTGTATGGTATGTACTATGTGTTTATATGGTGTGTACTATCTGTTTGTGTGGTGTGTACTATGTGTTTGTGTGGGTGTTTGTATGGTGTGTATTGCATGTTTGTGTGGGGTGTTTGTATGGTGTGTACAATGTGTTTGTGTGGTGTGTACTACATGTTTGTGTGGGGTGTTTTTATGGTATGTACTACGTGTTTGTGTGGGGTGTTTGGTGTGTACTACGTGTTTGTGTGGGGTGTTTGTATGGTGTGTATGGTGTGTATTGCATGTATGTGTGGGGTGTTTGTATGGTTTGTACCATGTGTTTGTGTGGGGTGTTTGGTGTGTACTACGTGTTTGTATGGGGTGTTTGTATGGTGTGTACTACGTGTTTGTGTGGGGTGTTTGTATGGTGTGTATTGTGTATTTTGCATGTGTGTTGTGTTTGATTTTTCCTGTTGCCGTTCCCAGGACTTCTTGGAGTGGGAGATGAATCAGCCGGATAACTGGCAGGGGAATGAGGACTGTGTTCACATCCGTGGGGTGGAGCACTGGGAGACCGGAAAACTCAACGATCTTCCCTGCACTGCCACCTACCCTTTCATCTGCCAGAAAGGTGTGTAGCAAGCTTCATGTTCTCTTGAAACTACAGTTTCGCCCTGATGTATGTTGCTAAGGAGAAGAGTATAGAATGTTGAGTCAAATGTTGTGGTTCCCAAAGACCACTGTTCCCCTTAGAGACGGGGGTTTAGAAACGACACCCGATACATTTCAGGGGGAAGCTGTGGGAAACCAACCAGGGACCAACAGAGCGTAGAGTCCAGTAGAGTCCAGTAGAGTCCAGTAGTGTAGGTACCATGCAGAAATTGACACTGGTATCTCTGTTAACTAAAAGGATTTTATAAGTACATTTAAGATCCACAGTGTCACAAAGGGACCCATTGGTCTGCTTGCGCTACAACAGATGTAGCCCCCCAAACCCTGAGGAGCTCTGGAACCTGGAACCCTGAAAGGGGGGACATCTTAGGTGAGGTAAACCCCAACCAGGAGGAGCAGGGATGCCTTGCCCTTAAGCAGCACCACCATAAACTTGCTAAAGGTGGGATGCAAACTGTGTTTGATTGGTGTAAGGAATGCTTTACCAACCGAACAAGCCTGGATCACAAGCCACATCTGGCAAGTTAATGGTGGTCTCTCTGGGTTAAATATTCAGGTGCCCCTTGTTTAAGGGAAAGACCACCCTGTTCCTCCTGTTTGGAATTCCTCAGAGTTTCTCCGAATATGAGGCTGGATCAGAGATGGCCAGAGTAGACCAGTGGGACCCGATGACCCTGATTGTCCCAGTGGTCACTGGGAAAGAAATGGTCAAATCCAATATCCAAGAAATAATGAAAGTGCTAAAACAGAAGACAGTGACAAACCCATCATCTATAATATGGACTTCTGCTTTAATTCCCTCTAGACAAAGGACAAGGACCTCCACCTGTCCCTCCCACCTCTGGACCAGGTAAGACCCCAGCTCGATCATACTCTGAAGATGAAAATTCATCACATAAATCACAGGTTGGAACTGAGATTATCGCTGGTGCTGTTTGAAAATTGCAAAATTGCAATCTCTCTCTCTCTCAGGATGGAGTGAGAAGTGTGGACCATGGGTTGATGACCCCTTTAACGATTACTGTTACCAGTTTAACTATCTTTCCCTGAGGAAGTGGACCGAGGCTCGGGCGGACTGTGTGAATCAGGGAGGAGATCTGCTCAGCATCACAGATCCCATTGAGCAGGGCTTCATCCACGGTACGTATACACACACACACACACACACACACACACACACGCACAATATCTGTTCATTCAACTTTAACCACTACTTATCTGGGTAAAAATAACTGACTGCACCTTCATGTATTTATTTTTTCAGGTCAGATCCAGTCGATCCCTAACGGCGTCTCTCTGTGGATGGGAGGACACGACTCAGTCACTGAGGGCGGCTGGGAGTGGAGTGACAGATCCCCCTTTAGATTCGTCAACTGGGCTTCAGGTGTGTGTGTGTGTGTGTGTGAGGGGATGAGGGGATGAAAATGTACATTACCCGATGAGCTAAAGTGAATCCAGTTCAATTCAGTTCAGAGGTAAGAGATCTTAAGAAGACACTACAGAGATATTAAAGAGACACTGCTGAGATATTAATGAGACACTACAGATTTATTAAGGAGGAACCAATGAGATATAAAGGAGACACTACAGAGATATTAAAGAGACACTGCTGAGATATAAAGGAGACACTACAGAGATATTAATGAGGAACCACTGAGATATAAAGGAGACACTACAGAGATATTAAAGAAGAACCACAGAGATATTAAGGAGGAACCACTGAGACATAAAGGAGACACTACAGAGATATTAAGGAGGAACCACATAGATATAAAGAAGACACTACAGTGATATTAAGGAGACACTACTGAGATATTAAAGAGGAACCACTGAGATATAAAGGAGACACTACAGAGCTATTAAGGAGACACTACAGTGATATTAAGGAGGAACCACTGATATATAAAAGGGATAGTACAGAGACATTAATGAGACACTACATAGATATAAAGAAGACACTACAGAGATATTAATGAGACTCTTCAGAGATATTAAGGCGGAACCACCTAGATATTAAGGAGACAATACTGAGATATAAAGGAGACACTACTAACATGTCCTTTCTATGGACCCTTATAAAATATGGTCATTGCACGTTTATTAAAAAGAAAACGATAGCAGCTCTGGTCTTCAGCTTCCCCCCGGGTTTGAGAGCCATGATCCTCACTGTAATTTTCCGCTGATGATTTATTTAAGGAAATCCGGATAATTACTACGGTGAAGACTGTCTCACCATTTACATCAACGGCGGCAAGTGGAACGACGACAACTGTGAATACAACCGAGGATACATCTGTAAAATCAGAGGTATAGTCTCCCATACTCCTTAAACCTCAGAGTTAAAGGGCTTATACCTCACAGTTTACTGGGCATTTCTATAAGGAAACGTCTGTAAATGCTGATGTACCCTCACCTATTTCTCAAACTTAAAAGACACATATCCTACATTGTACTGAGGATATATCTCTAAAAGGTTAGTAATAAATATAATGTCTAATATCCACTTTGTATGCCCAAATATTCTTTATTAATTCATATTGCAATTTCCAACCTCTCTTTATCTTTAAGAACAAACAGGATATTTTTGCTACTGTGCCTTTAAAACTTAGGTAAATGAGCTCTGTTAGGTAAATGAGTTCTGATTGGCTGCCCTGAGTTGTGCGTTATTATAATATGAATCGCTCTTTATGACTGTGGCGTGAGAAATTGGGGATTTATGTCTAGATGTTTATGAATAGATATTCGGGGTTTACTGTATGGGATGGTTTTTGTGACATCACTGAAGAAACAATGAATTAAATGCAAATACAGCTCCCTTCAACAATAAGAACTGAGGAGTGGATTGTTTAAAAGTGCATTGTTGACAAAATATTTGCTACAAAGAGTTCTTTAATTTAATTAGATTCCCATTTAATTAGGGCCTTTTAAAGAGACGTAAACAGAGTTCTCCACACACAGATTACACCCATGCTGAGGGAGCAGGGTTTTTTGAGGCATCGGGGAAGTGGATGCCGTTATTTTATTGATATATAGAAACTAAAGCTGTTGTCTGTGTGTGTGTTTAATCACAGGGAACACTCCAGAGCCTCCACCACATGACGGTACGTAGCTCAAAATCAAAGCAGTTGTACTCTGTAAGTGTCATTTTTAATATCATCGCCCTCGTTTTATATGATGAGTTTAGACCCCCCCCCCCCCACACACACGAAACTCAGTGCTTGGAGAGAAGTTGGGCCTTAGTTTCCTTGCTCCAAGGCACTTAGGCCATGGATGTTGAGGGAGGGGTGTGTTCCTGCTTCGCGTCCAGTGATTCCAGGTAGACTCCGGACCCACCGCTGCCCTGAACTGGATAAGGGTTACAGACGAATGAATGAATGAATGACTGAATGAATTAATGTTGAGGGAGGAGAAAGCACTGTTCTTCTACTCCTTCATCCCCCCTATTTCCTGCATGACCCCTTCATAAAACTCTAATTAAAACTGACCTAAATTAGCGAAGCTTATTTGGGTGTAACTACCTGAGAGGGGAACTGAACCTTTTTTACCGCAGCAGCATCACCCTCTATAGCACCCCAACATCTGTAGTTAATGACACTCTGTAGGGTGAGGTCAAATAAAACAGAATTTTTCAATCTCTGTCTCTTTCTCTCTCTCTCTCTCTCTCTCTCTGTGTGCAGGGTTTTTAACTGCGTACACATGTCAGAACTCGGTGATGGTCCTGCACTGTCCCGCCAACAGTGTCATCAACATCCAGTCCGCCTTCTTTGGACGAAATGATGACAAAATCTGCCTGTACGTGGAGGGCGCTACAGGTAACCTCCAGAGGGACTCAGCTTCAGATCACTTCTGTTTTGCACTAGATGTTGGAAAATGACTGAGAGGATTTGATTGAATTCTAGTAAATCTTAAAGTAACACTAGGTAGTATTTTTACCTTAAAATCACAGCTTCTCTACTCCAGGCTTAGCACTGCAGAAACAGCACTATGTAACTTTGAATGAGGCCCCTTTCCTGTCCTTCACTCTCCCCCTTGATTTCAGGACAGTGCTGTAAAAGTCAATTACACACTGCAACTGTAGGGGGAGCCCAAGAGCTAAAACTCCGACTCATGCCTAGTGCTGTTTCTCAATACAAAGTATGTCAAGTCTGACCTGCCGTACTTTGGTGGTACAAACTTGGTGAGTTTAACTCGCGAGAACAAACCCCTGAGGACGCTGTGGTCGTTCTGTAACTGGAGCGGAGAGTCACCGTCTCCGTGGCGCGAAATAACCAGTAGCGCCGAGGTTGGTGTGAAATGCATTCTGGGATATCTGACTCCCTCAATTCTACAGAAGTCAGGTCCCAGTGCATCCTCAATAAAATACACGGAGCAAGAACACATCCGGGGATTTGGACTGTACTGGGATAGAGGTGGACTTTTAAATGGAACAGGACTTGGGCTGAGACTGATGACGTTTCCCAAGAACACAAGCACAGAACCGAACACACATTGAGAAACGGCTCTAGTGTCCCTTTAATCGGGTCAGAGGCTGATGTTGGAAGATTCCACACAGTTCCACTGCCCAGTGCTGGAGGTGTGGTGTGGTGGGAAGTTGGGGGCTTATACCACCCTGTCTCATGCAGCTGTCCCATTGCATGATGGGAACTGACTTTACACATTATAAGGGGTGTCTACAAGCTTGTGAACTTAGTGTGTTTAACGGGGGCGGGGTTAGGGGGAGGGGTCAGGGTAAGTGTGTAGGACTGGGGTAAGGACAGTGAATATGTTTTTTAGGGTTTTTAACTTTAAGAAATAAGCCAGGTGTTTTGTTTACAGTTAGCGTTAAGAATTATATGTAAATGAGATATGTTCTGATTGGCTTTCCTTTGTAGTGTGTTTGGCTATTTTATTCCCTGTCTGTTTACGGAAGTGCATTGTGTGTATTTTGCTGTACAGGAACGTGCACGGTGCCAGGAACTTTGGAGCTGGTGAGGAAGCAGTGTGATAACAGAGCAAACTGTTTCCTCTTCGCTCACGCTGAGCCCGACCCCTGTCCCTCAGTGTTCAAATACATGGAGGTCATCTACAGCTGTGAGCAGGACGGTGAGTGGACATTTACACCTCTCTCTCTCTTCCTCTCTGTCACTCTCTTTCTCGTTTTAATATACAGTATATAAAATTAATTTAGAATTATGTAAAATCAATATTAAATCTATTCAAATATATCATTCTTAAACATGACATGTATTACATTTTGTGTGTGTGTGTTTTATAATCAGTGTGTGTGAGAGGTCTGGGGATGGAGGATGGAAACATTACAGACTCAATGCTCTCTGCCTCTTCCAACATCAACGGAAAGGAACCCACTCAAGCTCGACTCAATGGAGACTCCTGCTGGATGCCCAGTGGCTCAGGTCAGTCTCACTCTCGTCTCAGGCTCATCTCACACTCGTCTCAAAGGAGTCATAAATCATTTGGGGTTTGAGCAGTCATTGACTTCATTTCCTAGCTAAGAATTTCCTGAAAGTCATTATCAGATTTCAGGAAATCTTTAAAGATCCCGGTGTCTGATCTCAGTCTCAGCTCATGTCTACACTACACCCTGCTCTCTTTTACTGTCCTACATCTACACGTTTGGAAAGAGAACAGGTTAAAGAGGAGTCTCCCATGATTCAATAAACACTAAACTCGTGCGCCAGTGCTGCAGCAGAGACATGATGTAGATATTTGGAGTCATACACTGTCAGAAATGTTGTCACTGTGGTGGTACCCTCAAGGGAACATAATTGTACCTTATTTTATTATAATTGTAGACTTTAAAATTGTGTTGATTTCATACACTTCATTCCATCTACAGGACTTTTATTATGTTTTTTTTATATAACACAGTTCTTTACTGAAAGATTACAAACATGTATCTCTCCTCCTGGAGAAGGGAGTGTAATGTACCTTTAAGGAACTAAACTGGACGTTTAAAGACTGTATAAACCTCATGTCAGTAAAAAAAAACTGCATGAAGGTGCTCTGAATTTGTGACGTCCTGTGATGCTGTGAGATTATTGGCCAGTTGCTCATGACTGGGTGACTCATGTAGACTCTATTTTTACCTGCGATTCTTGTAAGTTTCTTATACTCATAGTATTAGGTGAACATTTAAGTTTAGTAATTGCAGTTGAAAATTCAATCACTCTCCCACTCTTTTGTGATTTGATGGTGACTGTTGTGTCATATTAAATACAACAAATGTCATTTTATTAAACAACAAATAACCTAAAATGAAGCAGTGTGAAAATGGTGAGTGAAGAGTTTATTGGGTGCTCCATCAGGAAAAAGCTGCAGAAGACGGTGATGGTTCTTGGGGATAATATTGTGTTCAAAACTATGTGTGAGTTTGGGTTTAGACGCTTTAAAGATGGGGATTTCAGTGGAAGTTATAGTAAACGTAGAGTATTGCTACTAAATTTTAGCACCATTTTTAATACTACACAACAGTTTCCATAAAATGACGAGAATTTTTAATTCCTTTAATACATTACACTAAAAGCACTTTAAACTTGATGCTGATTTATAATTATATTCCCAGTCTCAGATGTTTCAAAATCATTTGATTATTAAGTTCATATAAACACCCTCAGACACATTCTCCCTCTCTGTACAGCCCTTAACTCGTGGATCCAAGTGAACCTGACGGAGACGAAGAAGATCACAGGTGTGGTGATACAGGGGTGCCCCCTCACTGACCACTGGGTCACCAAGTTTAAAGTGCAGACCAGTGTGGACGGACAGTCCTGGAGAGATTACACCGTCGATGGAAAGGTAAACGCACTGACGCTTACATTAATAATACACGCATCACCCAGAGCGACCTCCAGTGTGGATCATTTAAAGATGTAGGGTATGGAGTCTAGCCCAAGGACGCTTAATGAGGTTGAACCCCAGTTTTCTTGGTGAAAGACGGGGGTATTCTTTGCTTCATTATACCAGTATATACGCGAGTGTGTGTGTGTGTGTGTTGTAGGTAGAAGAGTTCCCAGGTTCTGTAGACAGAGGAACTCCTGAAACTCAGCTGCTGGGAAATCCCGTGTCTGTGAAATTAATCCGGATTCTTCCGCTGGAGTGGAACAACGAGGCGGGATTACGCTTCGAAATCCTGGGCTGTGCTCCGAACTGTACGGTCCTCCCTTAAAAATATTTCAATACTTTATCATTTTCAGTGCATATTTGCTGTACATTGCAGTATAAAGGAGAGTGCTATCAGTCGTTCTACACATCGTTATACACAGTACCTTCAAATACAGAATGTAATTTTCAGAACATTACAGATCTGTACATTGTTACAAACTTATGTAGTTACACATGCTCACACAACCCTGAGGATTTACCTGTTTATTGTATGTGTGTGTGTGTGTTACAGATTCCATCCCCTGTAGCAAGAAACCCAGCTTGGATCACTCTGTAGATAAAATGATGTATGTATCATTTACTTTTTTCTTACTCCTTCATTTACTAAAGCATCATGTTCCACTTTGATCCTAAAGAAGCAATCAGATGTTTTTACAATGGAATGTAGCAAATAATGTTTTAAGAAAGGGATTATTTATCATTTATCATTTTTAAATGTTTTGTAAGTGTTACTCACATCTGAAGAAGAATCAGACTGCGTGGAGACTGTTTACGCTCCATGGAGAGGGTCCCTCACATGTTTAGAAACGGTTTTGTGCAGAATCACTGAAACCTTCAGACCACCAGGAAATGACTGACTGCTTCTTTAATGACTAACTCTCCGTGTGCACGATGGAGGGACATGGCGGGTGTTTCTGATAAAGAGATCAGTGAGAGTACGGGTCATTTCTGTTGATCCTGCGTCTCTATTTCAGTGTCCATTGTCCAGCTGGGTGTGTGTCTGAGTCTTACAGCGTGTACGGAACCATGACGTACCGAGGGGTGAGTACGTCAAGTCACGACATTTCATAAGCATCAGCGTCAAAGCTAGACTGAGAAACCATTTATTTGAGCTGTAAGAGTTTAATTTGATCCAAAAATACTCCAAATCAACAAACCCTACCTAATGTTAGAATAAAGACCAACCCCATTGTTCCAGTGTGTGTGAATGTGTCGGTTTAACCCTTTCCACGTCTCACCTAGTGTTATTTGAGGTGATCGTGCAGTGCCTAGTGTCAGAGGATAATAAACACTCCATTGTGTTAAATGAAGTGTGCTGTAGATTTAACACATCCATACGATCAAGAGAAACATCTGGAAACACACTGTTCTTTACTCGCTCACAACACAGACACTACTTTTTAGAAGAAAAAATACTTTTACTGGGTTTATGTTTTTGTAATCGATCATTTATTGTTTTCTAAAACCACTTGAACATAAATAACTTCATATAATATTAATGTCCTTACGTTTCTAAGATGTTTTCAATCTACTGTATGTGACGCTAAACTGTGGAGTCAAACTGCAGTCTTTAATAGTGAAATAAAATATAAAAATGATAAGATACTGCAAAAAAAGACTTGGCCACTTTTTGTTTACGCTTTTTTTCCCTTTCCGTTTTTTATTGGTTTCAAATAAAAAAAAAATGTGGCCTGAAAATGTTTGTGGACACCCTCCGAAACCAACATTTCTTTAGAAACGAAGGCTGTTACACAGCTTGCCTCTTTTCTGAATGAATTTTAACATTGTATTTTCATACATTCAACATAGGATGTCTTTGAGCAGCTTGGATAGTGTTCTTTATTAATACAGTGAATTTTACTGAAGACTAAACAAGATTTTTTTCCCCTAAACAACAGGAAATTCTGCATTAGATCACAGTGTGTTAAGTTTAGCAGAGATCATTTCTTTTAGATGTAAGTGTGTGGTGACGAGTCCAGAAGCGACCACAGGGGCAGATTTAGTTAGACATCGGGGTGACGCCTTAGTTTTACGTCTCACCTGTTGTTAGTTCAGTACAGTGTCCCCCGCACTGCACCCAGGCATTGGGATCCACACAGACCACAGGGACAACGCCCCCTAGAGTCCCCACTCAAGCTTTTTTAGCAAGGGAAATAAATAAATGCAAGAGAGAGAGAGAGAAAGTAAATTAAATACACCTGCAGGTAAACAGACATTTTAATTCATGTAAGGTTTTATTTATTATATTCTATGTATTTTTTACATTTATTATCATTATTATGGAGGAAATTAATTGTACTGAGTCATTTATTAATTCATTTTTAATTTTGGCAGGTTTGTTCCTCCATAGGATAACGTCAGAAGATCTGATGAAAGGGTTATAAAAGATGATAATAAAACCTTATTATGGCTTGTCTGTTGCAGGACTCTAACATCTGCGCAGCTGCGATTCATGCGGGTGTGGTTCTGAACGAAATCGGAGGAGACTGTACAGTGCTGAAAGCTCCGGGACAGAACTTCTACAGCGGCTCCACGAGAAATGGCATCACCTCCAAACAGTATGACTCATTAATTTGGAGATCTTTTATGAAATTTTAATACATTATAAAGAGCAGCTTGTATTTTGAGAAAGAAAATACACTCTTTATTGACACACACTCTTTATAAACACAATCAGCCAAAAGATTAAAATGTTCTCTACATTCACTGTCCATCTCAGCTCCACTGACTCCACTGTATGATGTGGTGGTGGTGTGTTAGTGTGTGTTGTGCTGGTGTAGAGTGGATCAGACACAGCAGTGCTGCTGGAGTTTTTAAACCCCTCAGTGTCTGGGCTGAGAACAGTCCACCGACCAAAAACATCCAGCCGACAGCGTCCTGTGTCACTGATGAAGGACTAGAGGACGACCGACACACACTGTGCAGCGACAGATGAGCTACTGTCTCTGACTTTACATCTACAAGGTGGACAGTGAGTGGACGTCCTGATGTCTTTAACACATAAACACAATGTTTTCTCTCTTTCAGATACAACGGAGATTACGCCGTGTCCTTTGTCTTTACTGATGGAGGTACGACACCACTGATCTAAAGACTCTTTGTCTTGTAGTTCCTAAATGAAACTGTTAATACATAGTGTGCATATGTGTGTGTCTTTCAGAGATGAGATGTCCTGATAATGACTGGTATGAATTTGGAGAGTTCTGCTACAAACCCTTTGATGTTAAAAAGACGTGGCACGGGGCTCGATCTGAGTGCAGGAAGCTGGAGGCGGATCTGGTCTCAATTAAGTCCATCACTGAGCAGAGCTGGCTGGAGAGCTACCTTTATGAGGGTAATGATCAATAACATTTAAATAACACGTAAACAAAAACGTTTAGCAGAGTGCTGACCAATAACGTTTACCAGAGAACTGATCAATATCATTTACCATAGTACTGAGCAATAACGTTTACCAGAGAATTGATCAAAAACTTTTACCATATTACTGATCAATTACGTTTAACAGAGAACTGACTAAAAACGTTTACTAGCGAATTGATCAAAAACTATTACCAGAGTACTGACCAATAACGTTTACCAGTGAACAGATCAAATAACTTTTACCATAGTACTGACCAATAATATTTACTAGAGAACTGATCAATAACGTTTAACAGAGAACTGACCAATAACTTTTACCAGAGTACTGATCAATAAGGTTTACCAGAGAACTGACCAAAAACGTTGACCAGAGTACTGATCAATAAATTTTACCAGAGTACTGACCAATAACGTTTACCAGAATTCTGATCAATAGCGTTTACCACAGAACTGACCAAAAATGTTTAACAGAGAACTAACCAAGAAAGTTTACCACAGAACTGATCAAAAACTTTTACCAGAGTACTGACCAATAACGTTTACCAGTGAACAGAACAAATAACTTTTACGATAGTACTGATCAATAACGTTTATCTGTGAACAAATCAATTAACTTTTACGATAGTACTGACCAAAAACGTTTACCAGTGAACAGATCAAATAACTTTTACCAGAGAGCTGATCAATAACTGATCAAAAACGTTTACCAGAGAACAGATCAAATAATTTTACCAGAATACTGATCAATATCGTTTACCAGTGAACAGATCAAATAACTTTCACCATAGTACTGATCAATAACGTTTACCAGAGAACTGACCAAAAACGTTTACAAGAGAGCTGATCAATAACTGATCAAAAATGTGAACCAGAGAATTGATTAAAAACTTTTACCAGAGTACTGATCAATAATGTTTACCAGTGAACAGATCAAATAACTTTTACCAGAGTACTGACCAATAACGTTTACCAGTGAACAGATCAAATAACTTTTACGATAGTACTGATCAATAACGTTTACCAGAGTACTGACCAATAATGTTTACCAGAGTACTGATCAAAAAATTTTACCAGAATACTGATCAATATCGTTTACCAGAGTACTGATCAACAATGTTTACCAGTGAACAGATCAAATAACTTTCACCATAGTACTGATCAATAACGTTTACCAGAGAGCTGATCAATAACTGATCAAAAACGTTAACCAGAGAATTGATTAAAAACTTTTACCAGAGTACTGATCAATAATGTTTACCAGAATTCTGATCAATAACGTTTACCAGTGAACAGATCAAATAACTTTTACCAGAATCCTGATGAATAATGTTTACCAGAGTACTGATCAATAATGTTTACCAGAGAACTGACTAAAAACGTTTACCAGTGAATAGATCAAATAACTTTTACCATACTACTGACCAAGAACGTTTACCAGAGAATTGATCAATAACGTTTATCAGAGAACTGACTAAAAACATTTACTAGAAAATTGATCAAAAACTTTTACCAGAGTACTGACCATTAACGTTTACCAGAGTACTGGCCAATAACGTTTATCAGAGAATTGATCAAAAACTTTTACCAGAGAACTGATCAATATCGTTTACCACAGGACTGATCAATAAAGTTTACCAGAGAACTGACCAAAAACGTTTACTAGACTTTACTAAAACTTTTACCATAGTACTGAGCAATAACGTTTACCAGTGAACAGATCAAATAACTTTTACGATACTACTGATCAATAACGTTTACCAGAGAGCTGATCAAAAACTTTTACCAGAGTACTGACCAATAACGTTTACCAGAGAACTGATCAATATCGTTTACCACAGAACTGACCAAAAACTTTTACCATAGTACTGACCAATAACGTTTACCAGTGAACAGATCAAATAACTTTACCAGAGAACAGATCAATAAATTTTACCAGAGAGCTGATCAATAACTGATCAAAAACGTTTACCAGAGAACAGATCAAATAATTTTACCAGAATACTGATCAATATCGTTTACCAGAGTACTGACCAATAACGTTTACTAGAGTACTGATCAAAATCGTTTACCAGAGTACTGACCAATAACGTTTACCTGTGAACAGATCAAATAACTTTTACCATAGTACTGATCAATAACGTTTACAAGAGAACTGATCAATATCGTTTACCACAGAACTGACCAAAAACTTTTACCATAGTACTGACCAATAACGTTTACCTGAGAACTGACCAAAAACGTTTACCAGAGAATTGATCATAAACTTTTACCAGAGAGCTGATCAAAAATTTTTACCAGAGAATTGATCAAAAACGTTTACCAGAGAACTGACCAAAAACGTTTACAAGAGAGCTGGTCAATAAATTTTACCAGAGAGCTGATTAAAAACTTTTACCAGAGTACTGATCAATAATGTTTACCAGAACTGACCAATAAAAATTACCAGAGTACTGATCAAAAACCTTTACCAGAGTACTGATCAATATCGTTTACCACAGAACTGATCAAAACCTTTTACCATAGTACTGAGCAATAACGTTTACCAGTGAACAGATCAAATAACTTTTACCATAGTACTAATCAATAACGTTTACCACAGAACTGATCAATAGCGTTTACCAGAACTGACCAATAACCTTTACCAGAGTACTGATCAAAAACGCTTACCAGAGTACTGTTCAAAAAGGTTTCTGTGAACAAATCAATTAACTTTTACGATAGTACTGATCAATAACGTTTACCAGAGTACTGACCAATAACGTTTATCTGTGAACAAATCAATTAACTTTTACGATAGTACTGATCAAAAACGTTTACCAGTGAACAGATCAAATAACTTTTACCATAGTACTGATCAATAATGTTTACCAGAGAATTGATCAAAAACGTTTACCAGAAAATTGATCAAAAACTTTTACCAGACAGCTGATCAATAATGTTTACCAGGGAACTGCTCAATAACGTTTACCAGAGAACTGATCAAAAACTTTTACCAGAGAGCTGATCAATAACGTTTAACAGAGAACTGACCAAAAACGTTTACCATGGAACTGCTCAATAATGTTTAACAGAGAATTGATCAATAACGTTTACCAGAATCCTGATCAATAAAGTTTACCAGAGAACTGTTCAAAAACGTTTACCAAAGAATTGATCAAAAACTTTTACCATAGTACTGATCAATATCGTTTACCACAGAACTGACCAAAAATGTTTAACAGAGATCTGACCAAGAAGGTTTACCACAGAACTGATCAAAAACCTTTACCATAGTACTGACCAATAATGCTTACCTGAGAACTGACCAAAAACGTTTACCAGAGAATTGACCAAAAACGTTTACAAGAGAGCTGATCAATAACTGATCAAAAACGTTTACCAGAGAACAGATCAAAGAATTTTACCAGAGTACTGATCAAATAACGTTTACCACAGAACTGATCAATAGCGTTTACCAGAATTCTGATCAATAACATTTACCAGAGTACTGATCAATAATGTTTACCAAAGAACTGACCAATAACGTTTACCAGAGTACTGATCAAAAACGTTTACCAGAGTACTGACCAATAACGTTTACCACAGAACTGATCAATAGCGTTTACCAGAACTGACCAATAACGTTTACCTGAGAATTGATTAAAAACTTTTACCAGAGTACTGATCAATATCGTTTACCACAGAACTGATCAAAAATGTTTACCAGAGTACTGATCAATAATGTTTACCAGTGAACAGATCAAATAACTTTTACCATAGTACTGATCAATAACGTTTACCACAGAACTGATCAATAGCGTTTACCAGAACTGACCAATAACCTTTACCATAGTACTGACCAATAACGTTTACCAGTGAACAGATCAAATAACTTTTACGATAGTACTGATCAATATTGTTTACCACAGAACTGACCAAAAATGTTTAACAGAGAACTGATCATTAACTGATCTAAAACGTTTACCAGAGAACAGATCAAATAATTTTACCAGAGTACTGATCAATATCGTTTACCAGAGTACTGATCAATAATGTTTACCAGTGAACAGATCAAATAGCGTTTACCAGAACTGACCAATAAAAAATACCAGAGTACTGATCAAAAACATTTACCAGAGTACTGACCAATAATGTTTACAAGAGAGCTGATCAATAAATTTTACCAGAGAGCTGATCATTAACTGATCAAAAACGTTTACCAGTGAACAGATCAAATAGCGTTTACCAGAACTGACCAATAAAAATTACCAGAGTACTGATCAAAAACGTTTACCAGAGAACTGATCAATAAAGTTTACCAGAGTACTGACCAAAAATGTTTACAAGAGAGCTGATCAATAAATTTTACCAGAGAGCTGATCATTAACTGATCTAAAACGTTTACCAGAGAACAGATCAAATAATTTTACCAGAGTACTGATCAATATCGTTTACCACAGAACTGATCAATAATGTTTACCAGTGAACATATCAAATAGCGTTTACCAGAACTGACCAATAAAAAATACCAGAGTACTGATCAAAAACATTTACCAGAGTACTGACCAATAATGTTTACAAGAGAGCTGATCAATAAATTTTACCAGAGAGCTGATCATTAACTGATCAAAAACGTTTACCAGAGAATTGATTAAAAACTTTTACCAGAGTACTGATCAATATCGTTTACCACAGAACTGATCAATAAAAATTACCAGAGTACTGATCAATATCGTTTACCACAGAACTGATCAAAACCTTTTACCATAGTACTGAGCAATAACGTTTACCAGTGAACAGATCAAATAACTTTTACCATAGTACTGATCAATAATGTTTACTAGAGAACTGATCAAAAACGTTTACCAGAGTACTGGCCAATAACGTTTACCAGAAAATTGATCAAAAACTTTTACCAGACAGCTGATCAATAACGTTTACCAGAGAGCTGATCAATAACGTTTAACAGAGAACTGACCAAAAACGTTTACCAGGGAACTGCTCAATAATGTTTAACAGAGAATTGATCAATAACGTTTACCAGAATCCTGATCAATAAAGTTTACCAGAGAACTGTTCAAAAACGTTTACCAAAGAATTGATCAAAAACTTTTACCATAGTACTGATCAATAACGTTTACCAGAGAACTGATCAATATCGTTTACCACAGAACTGACCAAAAATGTTTAACAGAGAACTGACCAAGAAGGTTTACCACAGAACTGATCAAAAACCTTTACCATAGTACTGACCAATAATGCTTACCTGAGAACTGACCAAAAACGTTTACCAGAGAATTGATCATAAACTTTTACCAGAGAGCTGATCAAAAACGTTAACCAGAGAACTGACCAAAAACGTTTACAAGAGAGCTGATCAATAAATTTTACCAGAGAGCTGATCAATAACTGATCAAAAACGTTTACCAGAGAATTGATTAAAAACTTTTACCAGAGAACAGATCAAAGAATTTTACCAGAGTACTGATCAATATCGTTTACCACAGAACTGATCAATAATGTTTACCAGTGAACAGATCAAATAACGTTTACCACAGAACTGATCAATAGCGTTACCAGAATTCTGATCAATAACATTTACCAGAGTACTGATCAATAATGTTTACCAAAGAACTGACCAATAACGTTTACCAGAGTACTGATCAAAAACATTTACCAGAGTACTGACCAATAACATTTACTAGAGAACTGATCAAAAACGTTTACCAGAGAATAGATCAAATAATTTTACCAGAATACTGATCAATATCGTTTACCAGAGTACTGATCAATAACGTTTACCACAGAACTGATCAATAGCGTTTACCAGAACTGACCAATAACGTTTACCTGAGAATTGATTAAAAACTTTTACCAGAGTACTGATCAATATCGTTTACCACAGAACTGATCAATAATGTTTACCAGTGAACAGATCAAATAACTTTTACCATAGTACTGATCAATAACGTTTACCACAGAACTGATCAATAGCGTTTACCAGAACTGACCAATAACCTTTACCATAGTACTGACCAATAACGTTTACCAGTGAACAGATCAAATAACTTTTACGATAGTACTGATCAATATTGTTTACCACAGAACTGATCTAAAACGTTTACCAGAGAACAGATCAAATAATTTTACCAGAGTACTGATCAATATCGTTTACCAAAGTACTGATCAATAATGTTTACCAGTGAACAGATCAAATAGCGTTTACCAGAACTGACCAATAAAAAATACCAGAGTACTGATCAAAAACATTTACCAGAGTACTGACCAATAATGTTTACAAGAGAGCTGATCATTAACTGATCTAAAACGTTTACCAGTGAACAGATCAAATAGCGTTTACCAGAACTGACCAATAAAAAATACCAGAGTACTGATCAAAAACATTTACCAGAGTACTGACCAATAATGTTTACAAGAGAGCTGATCAATAAATTTTACCAGAGAGCTGATCATTAACTGATCAAAAACGTTTACCAGTGAACAGATCAAATAGCGTTTACCAGAACTGACCAATAAAAATTACCAGAGTACTGATCAAAAACATTTACCAGAGTACTGACCAATAATGTTTACAAGAGAGCTGATCAATAAATTTTACCAGAGAGCTGATCATTAACTGATCAAAAACGTTTACCAGTGAACAGATCAAATAGCGTTTACCAGAACTGACCAATAAAAATTACCAGAGTACTGATCAAAAACGTTTACCAGAGAACTGATCAATAAAGTTTACCAGAGTACTGACCAATAACGTTTACCAGAGAACTGACCAAAAATGTTTACAAGAGAGCTGATCAATAAATTTTACCAGAGAGCTGATCATTAACTGATCTAAAACGTTTACCAGAGAACAGATCAAATAATTTTACCAGAGTACTGATCAATAATGTTTACCAGTGAACATATCAAATAGCGTTTACCAGTACTGACCAATAAAAAATACCAGAGTACTGATCAAAAACATTTACCAGAGTACTGACCAATAATGTTTACAAGAGAGCTGATCAATAAATTTTACCAGAGAGCTGATCATTAACTGATCAAAAACGTTTACCAGAGAATTGATTAAAAACTTTTACCAGAGTACTGATCAATATCGTTTACCACAGAACTGATCAATAAAAATTACCAGAGTACTGATCAATATCGTTTACCACAGAACTGATCAAATAACTTTTACCATAGTACTGATCAATAATGTTTACCAGAGAATTGATCAAAAATGTTTACTAGAGAACTGATCAAAAACGTTTACCAGAGTACTGACCAATAACGTTTACCAGAAAATTTATCAAAAACTTTTACCAGACAGCTGATCAATAATGTTTACCAGGGAACTGCTCAATAACGTTTACCAGAGAACTGATCAAAAACTTTTACCAGAGAGCTGATCAATAACGTTTACCAGGGAACTGCTCAATAATGTTTAACAGAGAATTGATCAATAACGTTTACCAGAATCCTGATCAATAAAGTTTACCAGAGAACTGTTCAAAAACGTTTACCAAAGAATTGATCAAAAACTTTTACCATAGTACTGATCAATAACGTTTACCACAGAACTGATCAAAAACCTTTACCATAGTACTGACCAATAATGCTTACCTGAGAACTGACCAAAAACGTTTACCAGAGAATTGATCATAAACTTTTACCAGAGAGCTGATCAAAAACTTTTACCAGAGAATTGATCAAAAACGTTTACCATAGTACTGATCAATAACGTTTACCAGAGAGCTGATCAATAAATTTTACCAGAGAGCTGATCAATAACTGATCAAAAACGTTTACCAGAGAACAGATCAAAGAATTTTACCAGAGTACTGATCAATATCGTTTACCACAGAACTGATCAATAATGTTTACCAGTGAACAGATCAAATAACGTTTACCACAGAACTGATCAATAGCGTTTACCAGAATTCTGATCAATAACATTTACCAGAGTACTGATCAAAAACGCTTACCAGAGTACTGTTCAAAAAGGTTTATCTGTGAACAAATCAATTAACTTTTACGATAGTACTGATCAATAACGTTTACCAGAGTACTGACCAAGAAAGTTTACCCGAGTACTGACCAAAAACGTTTACCAGTGAACAGATCAAATAACTTTTACCAGAAAATTGATCAAAAACTTTTACCAGACAGCTGATCAATAATGTTTACCAGGGAACTGCTCAAAAACTTTTACCAGAGAGCTGATCAATAACGTTTAACAGAGAACTGACCAAAAACGTTTACCAGGGAACTGCTCAATAATGTTTAACAGAGAATTGATCAATAAAGTTTACCAGAGAACTGTTCAAAAACGTTTACCAAAGAATTGATCAAAAACTTTTATCAGAGTACTGATCAATAAAGTTTACCACAGAACTGATCAATAACGTCTACCAGAGTACTGATGAAAAACGTTTACCAGAGTACTGACCAATAACGTTTACCTGTGAACAGATCAAATAATTTTTACCATAGTACTGATCAATAACGTTTACCAGAGAACTGATCAATATCGTTTACCACAGAACTGACCAAAAATGTTTAACAGAGAACTGACCAAGAAGGTTTACCACAGAACTGATCAAAAACTTTTACCAGAGTACTGACCAAGAAAGTTTACCAGAGAACTGACCAAGAAAGTTTACCTGTGAACAGATCAAATAACTTTTACCATAGTACTGATCAATAACAATTACCACAGAACTGATCAATAGCATTTACCAGAACTGACCAATAACGTTTACCTGAGAATTGATCAAAAACTTTTACCAGAGTACTGATCAAAAACGTTTACCTGTGAACAGATCAAATAACTTTTACCATAGTACTGATCAATAACACTTACCACAGAACTGATCAATAGCGTTTACCAGAACTGACCAATGACGTTTACCAGAGAATTGATCAAAAACATTTACCAGAGAGCTGATCAATAACGTTTACCAGGGAACTGCTCAAAAACGTATACCAGAGAGCTGATCAAAAACGTTTACCAGAGAGCTGATCAATAACGTTAACCAGAGTGCTGATCAATAACGTTTACCAGAATCCTGATCAATAAAGTTTACCAGAGTACTGACCAAGAAAGTTTACCAGAGTACTGACCAATAACGTTTACCTGTGAACAGATCAAATAACTTTTACCATAGTACTGATCAATAACAATTACCACAGAACTGATCAATAGCGTTTACCAGAACTGACCAATAACGTTTACCAGAGAATTGATCAAAAACGTTTACCAGAGTACTGATCAATAACGTTTACCAGAGAACTGATCAAAAACATTTACCAGAGAATTGATCAAAAACTTTTACCAGAGTACTGATCAATAATGTTTACCAGAAAATTGATCAAAAACTTTTACCAGAGAGCTGATCACTAACGTTTACCAGAGAATTGATCATAAACGTTTACCAGAGTACTGACCAAAAACGTTTACCAGAATCCTGATGAATAAAGTTTACCAGAGAATTGACTAATATCGTTTACAAGAGAACTGATCAATAACGTTTACCAGATTCCGGATCAATAACGTTTACCAGAGTACTGATCATAAACGATTACCAGAGAACTGATCAATAACGTTTACCAGAGAACTGATCAATAACGTTTACCAGAATCCTGATGAATAAAGTTTACCAGAGAATTGACTAATATCGTTTACAAGAGAACTGATCAATAACGTTTACCAGATTCCGGATCAATAACGTTTACCAGAGTACTGATCATAAACGATTACCAGAGAACTGATCAATAACGTTTACCAGAATCCTGATGAATAAAGTTTACCAGAGAATTGACTAATATCGTTTACAAGAGAACTGATCAATAACGTTTACCAGATTCCGGATCAATAACGTTTACCAGAGTACTGATCATAAACGATTACCAGAGAACTGATCAATAACGTTTACCAGAGAACTGATCAATAACGTTTACCAGAATCCTGATGAATAAAGTTTACCAGAGAATTGACTAATATCGTTTACAAGAGAACTGATCAATAACGTTTACCAGATTCCGGATCAATAACGTTTACCAGAGTACTGATCATAAACGATTACCAGAGAACTGATCAATAACGTTTACCAGAATCCTGATGAATAAAGTTTACCAGAGAATTGACTAATATCGTTTACAAGAGAACTGATCAATAACGTTTACCAGATTCCGGATCAATAACGTTTACCAGAGTACTGATCATAAACGATTACCAGAGATCTGATCAATAACGTTTACCAGATTCCGGATCATAAACGATTACCAGAGAACTGATCAATAACGTTTACCAGAGAACTGATCAATAACGGCTGTATCATGGGTTGCCAGATTGTTCATTACCAAACCCTTGAGCTTGTTGTGACCTGTTCCTCTGATCCCCCTCTAGCCTCCAGTGATGTGTGGATTGGGCTGAATGACCTGGGCTTCTCTGGCTACTACATGTGGTCAGACAACCACGAGGCCACCTTCACCTACTGGGCTCCTGGAGAACCCAACAACCACTTGGGCTTCGATGAGCACTGTGTGGAGATGTACCATGAGGTAGAGCAGAAAACAGCCCAATTCATCCATTCGTCTAAAAAAGAAAAAAGGCAGAGAGGATGAATGAGTGAATGAGGGAAGGACGCACGGCCATACTGAGCACAGATTAAATAACAATAAACACCTATTACATTCATCCAATATGAAATTCTTCAAATAAAATATGAGTGGATGAGGCATGAATTGATGAATTGTGACCGGATGAGAGATAGGTGAAAGATCAATGAATAAAAGACGAGTGTATATAAAATGATTTGATGAAAGTTTATGAGTAGATGAAAGATGATTGGGTAAATGACTGGGTGACATTTGAATTAATGAGTGATGCGTGGACAAGAAACAATGAGTAGATGCAGGATGTGGATGAATGAGTTGAGTAAATGATGTGTACATGAACCATGAATGGGCGACTGATGAGTAGATTGAAGATGAAGGGGTGAATGGGCGAGAGGAGTGCATGAGAGTTGAGTAAATGAAGTGTGAATGAAAGATGAATGGGTGACTGAGTGAATGAAAGATGAAGTGGTGAAAGGTGAGTGGGTGACTGATTGATGACTAAATGAAAAGTGTGGACGAAAGATGAAGTGAAAGGTGAGTGGGTGACTGATTAGTGAATGAAAGATGAGTGGATGAAAGATGAAGTGAAAGGTGAGTGGGTGACTGATTAGTGGATGAAAGATGAGTGGATGAAAGGAGAGTTGGTGAGTTAATGAAAGATGAGTGGTTAACTGAAGACTGGAATAAAGATGAGAGGATGAAATATATAAAGTGTGCTGTGATTGGTTGGTTGCAGACGGGCCGGTGGAATGATGTCACCTGCACTGAACTGAACACCTTCATCTGTAAAATGCCTAAGGGTCACTACCCTCTGCCCTCCATCAAACCCACAGTGTACGGCTGCCCTCAGGTGAGACATGACATCACTGCTTACATCACAACTCACCTGTCCTCAGCTCACCTCTAACCACCCAAAGGTTTGGGTACAATTGGTCAAGTGTCCCCTCCTCATTTATAACGTCTTAACATTACAACCACTTCCTTGTTTCTCCACTCACTGTCCACTCTCTCAGCTCCACTGACCACACAGGAGCACCTTGTAGTTCTGCAGTTACAGACTGTGCGCTCTGTTGCTCTGCATACAGTTAGCCCCCTTCCCCCCTGTTCCTCAGCGCTCAGGACCACCCACAGAGCAGGTGTGATGTGGTGGTGGATCATTCTCAGCGCTGCAGTAACACTGACGTGGTGGTGGTGTGTTAGTGTGTGTTGTGCTGGTGTAGAGTGGATCAGACACAGCAGTGCTGCTGGAGTTTTTAAACCCCTCAGTGTCTGGACCGAGAACAGTCCACCGACCAAAAACATCCAGCCGACAGCGTCCTGTGTCACTGATGAAGGACTAGAGGACGAGCGACACACACTGTGCAGCGACAGATGAGCTACTGTCTCTGACTCTACATCTACAAGGTGGACCAACGAGGGAGGAGTGTCTCACAGAGTGGACAGAGAGTGGACACAGGGCTTGGACACAATAAAACTCATAGTAAATGGAAACTATTCTAAAAAACAGACTAATCCTGTCAGTTAACTTTGTGTCTCCAAATGTTTGCACCCACCTGCATATATTGTGTGTATACAGGGCTGGGATGCGTTTGAATATTCCTGTTACTGGTTCGAGGAGACAGAGATGACCCGAGCTGAGGCTAAAGCTTTCTGTGAAGACAAAGACAAAGACAGCCATCTGCTGTTTATCAGAGACATGTGAGTGACATCATTATAATTAACATTAAATAACTGTTAAAAACAATTCTGTTGTCTTCTCAAATCTGCAGTTGTACATTCTCAGCAGTAGGAAGCTGGCCCTCATGAGGATGTTCTGGGGTGTTCTAGATCAGGAGTTCTCAGCCTTTTCCACCTCAACCAAACTCACCTGTTTATAACTGGAAAGCACAGCAGCTCACACGATGTGTCTACTGCATTTAACCCATCTGTAGCAGTAAACACACACACACACTAGGGGCTGTGAACACACACCCAGAGCTGGGGGTAGCCATCCCCGGCGCCCGGGGAGCAGTTTTGGGTTCGGTGCCGTGGACTGAGGAGGAGAACAGTGCTGTTCTTTCACTCCCACCGCCCCGTTTTCCTGCCAGTCATGGCAACTTTTCAACGAACCAACAACTTTTCAGTCCTGTTTAACTCTAGAAGCGCCCAATGCTGATCATTTGATCGCTGTGACATCCTCCTTCTACCCTGCTTCTGACCCTAACCACAGAGCTTCTGCATTTTAAAGCTGTGAATAAAAGGTCTGGAAAAAAAGGCTTGAGGCTAGGCCCCAGGTTGAGAAACCCTGTTCTATGTCACGTCATGTCTCATCTGGTCCTGTCCTGTAGTTATGAGCAGGCCCACTTCACAGCTCGGATGAGCAGTTACTCTGGACGATGGTGGATCGGTCTGAGGGCAAAGGGGGAAACAGCTGGAGTGGATTACCACTGGGACAACGGAGATCTGATGTTCTTTTCTCACTGGGACCGCAACCAGCCTGGTAAACACCACACACACACACACACACTTCATAACATCATATTCTCCTGCTTCACCTGCTTTGGTCCAAACGCCTGCTTTCAGCACCTGTTCCTTTAAATGATAATGAGCCGCTCGCTGTTCACCCCGACCCCGAGCGCACAGCAGTGAGGAGCGAGGAGCAGAAGCTCTGGTTTTTAGCCGTTTTCACTCTGTTCTCTTTCTTCTCCGTTTTTACTCAGTGCTCTTATTTCTCCGCGCTCGTTGTGTCCGTTTTGCTGAGTTTAACCTCGTCTTCGCGCTCTCACATAAACACCGGTCCAGCGCTGTGATTGGACAGACTCAGCTCCTTTAATGTTTATCTCTTTGCTTTGAAAAACAGAAAGCCACGCGGGCACGTGTGTCACCATGACGACCACGCCCACCGCCGGCTTCTGGAGGAACAGGAACTGTGAAGACTCTCATCCCTTCATCTGTGAATTGCCTCGAGACGGCATCTCTCCGCCCACAATGGCCCCGACTCCGCCCATTGTTGGAGACTGTGACCCAGGGTGGAGCGCAAAACGCAACTTTAGATATTGTTATAGGGTAAGGAGAGAGAAGAGAGACATTTCACACAGCGCTACAGAGTGATGAGAAAGAGACTGAGAGCACACAGAAACAAGTGTGAGAGAGAGAGAGAGAAGCAGGCAGACAGAGAGAGAGAGAGAGACAGACAGACAGAGAGAGAGAGAGAGAGAGAGAGAAGCAGGCTGACAGAGAGAGAGAGACAGACAGACACACAGAGAGAGAGAAAGAGAGAGAGAAAGAGAAGCAGGCAGACAGAGAGAGAGAGAGAGAGAAGCAGGCAGACAGAGAGAGAGAAAGAGAGAGAGAGAAGCAGGCAGACAGAGAGAGAAGCAGGCTGACAGAGACACAGAGAGAGAGAGAGACAGACAGAGAGAGTTCTCTCAGTTTATTTCTTTGAATCCTTTGGAGAAGAGGTGATTTATTTTTCTCTGTCACACAATAAATTGTTTTTTCCCCCTCTCTCTCTCTCTGTCTCTCAGCTGTTCTCTGTGGAGAACTCGAAGAAGAAGAGCTGGGAGGGGGCAAGAGACGACTGTCTTTCTCGCAATGCCGACCTGGTCAGTATCCACACCACCCTGGAGGAGGAGTTCATAGCTGAGTACACCAAGGGCAAAACTCAGTGGATCGGCCTCAGCAAGAACCCCCTGGAGGGAGGTCCGTCTCACACACACACACACTATGTGCAGCTGCTTCACAGTCATTCAGTTATCAACTGCTTTTCACTAATCTTAAGGGGTGTGTAATATCCTGTAGTGTACATTCGAGTAGAAACTGACTGACCACAACATTGCTGACAGGGGAAGAGAATATTATTAATGCTCCGGTTACAGCGCCCCCTGTGGATGAGGGGGTGTATATGAAGCTGACGTTGGAAACAGGAGAAATGGGTGAGCGTGAGGCTCTGAGCCGCTCTGAGAAGGGACACATTGGGATGTGTTATTTTTCACTCAGATTACACCTGGAGCGACGGCTCCGCTCTCTCTCACACCAACTGGGGTCCGGGCGAGCCGAATGACCACGGTGGCCGGGAGAACTGCGTAGAGATGCTGACCACTCAGAACGGCACTTCCTTCTGGAATGACCTCAACTGTGATGCCCACTTGGACTGGGTGTGTATGATTCCCAAGGGGAAGCACTCCATCGTGCCCCCAGAGCCTCCTTCACCAGAGCCAGGTAATACACACCTTCTATACAAATATATATTATATATAGCACCGGTGAATGGTTCTCTCGTGGTTCCAAACGAGCCGAGCAGGGGCTAAACCATGGCATTTAAACCTTGCACCTGAGCTGATTGTCCCGAGAGAGAGGTCACTCTAACAAACTCTACTGATCTGTCTGAACTGATGACGGAGCTGTGTTCAGTCCCAAACAACAACAACACGCCGATACACCATGAGTAAACACCGCTTAACGTTACCGCCACCGTTGTTGTGGTTTCCAAAGACCACTGTTCCCCTTAGAGACGGGGTTAGAGACGACACTGATACATTTCAGGGAGGAGCTGTGGGAGTGGAAAACCAACCAGGGACCAACAGAGCGTAGAGTCCAGTAGAGCCCAGTGGAGTGGGATTGTGTAGGTAGAATGCTGTAGAAAAGAACCCTTTCAGAAAGAATACAGTATAGGAGAATAATACAGAAATGATTAAACATAATGGGCTGTGTTATTATTATAATCATATATCTGTGTGTGTGTGTGTGTGTGTGTAGCTCCTGACTGTGGCAGTAATCCCGGCTGGAGGAAACATAAGGGTGTGTGTTATTATTATAACGACACTGATATTGTGGACTTCTACACGGCTATTAGTCGCTGTTACACCGAGCATTCTTTACTCACCTCCATCCTGGACCAGCAGGAGCAGACCTACCTCCTCTCCCTGGTAACAGACCTGTACTAAGAGCAGTTCCAGACTGTGGAACATTTCATTATTTTACTGTCATTTTCTGGGGTTTTTTCCCATATAATTTTATCTGTCTCATGTAAGTGTTTGTGTATTTTTATCATGTGGTCTAATATATATATGTTTTATTTTGTGCTGTATATTAATGTTTAATTATTTTTTTTAACTGTCTCACACAAACTTTATTTTATTTTTGGGAACATTTATTGATACAGGAATGTGAAAGAAGTTCTTTGGTTTTTTGGCTCATTTTTAAATTTATGAAAATGATTCTCAATTATGCCATTTTTAAGTGGTGTCTCCATGTTAATTTAGTGTGTGTGTGTGTGTGTGTGAGCGCAGGTAGGAACTGGACAGATTGACTCAGCATGGATTGGTATGCGCATGTTCGGAGTGGCAGCAGGAGAGTACATGTACGTTCATCTCCATCGTATCGTGTGTAAAAATAACAAAATGAAATCCATAATATAAAATCCTTATGAACTGAGGCGTGTAGTGTGTCCTGAAGTTAAAGTAAAAATACTCTGGTCAAATACGGACAGCAGGAATAGTACAGTTACCTTCCCCCCAAAAACCAGTCCAACAGCATGAGCTCTTTAACTCCTTCAGTCCTGGGGGTGTGAGGACAGTGAGGCGTCTCTCAGCACAGGAGCTGAAGTGTGGACCACGCTGTTCCTCTCTGTCTGGATCATTCTGGTCTCAGATAAGCAGCTGAAAGTCCAGAGACAATTGTAGACTCAGTCACATCAGCACCACCCTGCCACACTACACACACACCACCACAGTACACACAGGAAAGAAGATTACAGACCGAATATAAACAGATTAGAAAAACACATCCCTCATTTCTCTAATGTTTTTAAAGTAAATGTTTTTAAATATTATTCAAAGTAGAAATCCACCAGTATTTACATTAGTACATGGACTTCAACAAATGTTACTAGTTATTACCCACCTCTGCTTTAAAGAATATGATTACAGACGTGTGTGTGTGTGTGTATAGGTGGATAGACTTGTCTCCAGTAACGTATGTGAACTGGGCGATAGGAGAACCGAACAATGCTAATGGAGAGGAGCAGTGTGTGCAGATGAACAGACCTGCAGGTACATGTATAAAATAATGTCTCAGGCAGAAATATAAACTATTACAGGTGTGGCCGGATTACACACTAGGTTTTTGGCACTAGGGGGCGTGACGCTGTCCTACTACAAGGCTCTCAGAGACCGTTTTTGTTTGTGAACCTATTGGTGAGAGACTGTTGACTGCTAGAGAAGCCTCTACAAAGCACTTAAGGCATTTTGCAAAGCGGACAGGCTTTGAGAACTGTATCTCACCTTGTGCCCAGTCTAAAGGTTCCTTTCAGCTGCACCTGACCGCACTGATGTTTGCGGCAGAACGTCATCAAATCCTCACAGTAATGTTCCATCCTCAAATGTAAAGCTGTTTCTGCAGCAAAGAGGGAACAAAGAGCCTTTATTAATTAATTGCCGTTATTTCAGAGAAGTGTTGGAAAAGCAGGTGTCCACAGTCTTGGAGGACACCAAACACCACTCCAGTTCGTACCATGGAGCTCCATCAGAGCAAAGAACGCAGTTCCACTGCTCCACAGCCTAATGCCAGGTGTGGGTAGAGGGCTATAAATGCCTTAAGCATTGGACTGTGTTCTCTGGAGCGGTACACACTCTCTCTGAGGGTGGATTGTTGGATCAGCAGCTGTCCTTCACACTGTGTGTAAATCTCATGACGAATCGACCAATAGAAATGCTCCAAAATGATCGTCCTCCTGTAAAGTTACTATGTTGGAGATACGTGTTTTTCACTGGAAAGTGACCACATTCAAATGACCTTCTGAAAGTGTGAGCTGTCAAAGTCTAATGCTTTCTACTCTCTGCTTTGTGAAGGCCTTTGGAACGATGTTAATTGTGGCAGAGCGAGTGCAGGTTATGTTTGTAAGAAACTGCCTGGAGAGCACCACACTTCCCCTCCTCCTACCCCTGCCTGGGAGGGCAACTGCCCCGAGGGTAAGAGTATTCACACACACACACACACTGAATGACAATACACACTACAAAACTAAATGTATACATGACTTTGTCACTCTAAAATGTACAACAAAACTGTGCTTCCACATTTAACCAATCTGTGGCAGTGGCTGTGACACACACACACATCTGTGAGAATTGTGGGGACATTACTTAGCTGTCCGTTACTTGCTGAGGCTTACCAATAATTTTTCCATAAGAACTACTAATTTAGGGGCGGCATGGTGGAGCAGCAGGTGGTGTCTCTGTCACAGCTCCAAGGTCCTGGAGGTTGTGGGTTCGAGTCCCACTCTGGGTGACTGTTTGTGAGGAGTGTGGTGTGTTCTCTCTGTATCTGCGTGTGTTTCCTCCGGGTGACTGTTTGTGAGGAGTGTGGTGTGTTCTCTCTGTGTCTGTGAGGAGTGTGGTGTGTTCTCCCTGTGTCTGCATGGGTTTCCTCCGGGTGACTGTCTGTGAGGATTGTGGTGTGTTCTCCCTGTGTCTGCGTGGGTTTCCTCTGGGTGACTGTCTGTGAGGAGTGTGGTGTGTTCTCCCTGTGTCTGCGTGGGTTTCCTTCGGGTGACTGTCTGTGAGGAGTGTGGTGTGTTCTCCCTGTGTCTGCGTGGGTTTCCTCCGGGTGACTGTCTGTGAGGAGTGTGGTGTGTTCTCCCTGTGTCTGCGTGGGTTTCCTTCGGGTGACTGTCTGTGAGGAGTGTGGTGTGTTCTCCCTGTGTCTGCGTGGGTTTCCTCCGGGTGACTGTCTGTGAGGAGTGTGGTGTGTTCTCCCTGTGTCTGCGTGGGTTTCCTCCGGGTGACTGTCTGTGAGGAGTGTGGTGTGTTCTCCCTGTGTCTGCGTGGGTTTCCTCCGGGTGACTGTCTGTGAGGAGTGTGGTGTGTTCTCCCTGTGTCTGCGTGGGTTTCCTCCGGGTGACTGTCTGTGAGGAGTGTGGTGTGTTCTCCCTGTGTCTGCGTGGGTTTCCTTCGGGTGACTGTCTGTGAGGAGTGTGGTGTGTTCTCCCTGTGTCTGCGTGGGTTTCCTCCGGGTGACTGTCTGTGAGGAGTGTGGTGTGTTCTCCCTGTGTCTGCGTGGGTTTCCTCCGGGTGACTGTCTGTGAGGAGTGTGGTGTGTTCTCCCTGTGTCTGCGTGGGTTTCCTCCGGGTGACTGTCTGTGAGGAGTGTGGTGTGTTCTCCCTGTGTCTGCGTGGGTTTCCTCCGGGTGACTGTCTGTGAGGAGTGTGGTGTGTTTCCTTCGGGTGACTGTGTGTGAGGAGTGTGGTGTGTTCTCTCTGTGTCTGTGTGGGTTTCCTCCGGATGACTATCTGTGAGGAGTGTGGTGTGTTCTCTCTGTGTCTGTGTGGGTTTCCTCCGGGTGCTTCGGTTTCCTCCCACGGTCCAAAAACAGACGTTGGTAGGTGGATTGAAGACTCAAAAGTGTCCGTAGGTGTGAGTATGTGAGTGATTGTGTGAGTGTGTGTCACCCTGTGAAGGATTGGCGCCCCCTTCAGGGTGTGTTCCTGCCTTGCGCCCAGTGATTACAGGTAGGCTCCGGATCCACCGTGACCCTGAACTGGATAAAGGTTACAGACACTCGTCTTCTTCATGAGCTGCCTACAGTGTGTGTGTGTGTGTGTGTGTGTGTGTGTGTGTGTGTAAAAACAGCTTTTGGGTCCCCCTACACACAGACACACACATCAGTTAGAGAAGTAGCTTTAGTTCCAAAATTCACTTTTACCTCCACAAAACAATATGCAGAGCACTTGGTCAGACATTCTTATCCACAGCAACTTCCTGACAAAGCTGGAAAGCAAAAGCAGCTACCACACTGGAGTAAACACTGTTTATGAATGTGTTTATTATTTATGGCTTATATATATTCATGTTTTTAAACACAGCTCATATTAGATGAATCAAAGTGCATTGTAGCTCTGGAATAAAAAATATTATACTCTTAAAATCTTGTTAGGTCTTACTTAATAAAAATGTGTCACCCTAAAGTGAGTCTGATCACACACCGAACAGAACTGATCTCAGATCAGAGGGATGTTTTGAAGTGGAGGTTGAAGTTGTTGTAAAACAGGACTCACCGTGAGAATGACTCTCTCTCTCTCCCTCTCCTCCACAGGATGGTTGCGGTTCAATAATAAATGCTACTTGTTTAAAGGGAGTCAACACCACAATGAGGTGAGGGCGAACTGGACGCACGCTAAAGACTGGTGCAGGAGCCAACAAGCTGACCTGGTTGTCATCGACGACATCAACGAGAATGGCAAGAGCCTCTGCATTCTGCCTTTCATTTAGACACAGACAGAGAGACACAGATCAGTGGATGTTATATAGACAGGTTATGTTTACATGAGTCTGTTATCACTCCGTCTGATAACTCTGTCAGAACAGAAAGCGTTCACACACAGCCCTCAGCACAGGGTTCCTGTCCATCTGGAGACGAGGGTAATGTCCAGTTCTGTACGTGTCTGATGTGTCTTTCAGCTCACGTTGGGTCTGAGCAAATTGAGTTCAGCACTAATCTACAGTCAGACTGCAGTCAGTTTCAGATGTAAACGTAGCCATAGACAGATACAGAGCTGTAGGCAGAGAGTATAACAGTGACTACACCCCTGTTCACTATCACTGGGCACCACAGTGTCGTGACCGTGATGTCACTGCTGCATGACCTGGGGGTCTGGGTTCAGCCCCTGAGGGTCACGCTGGTGAGTGCGCTCCTAGCGCTGGTCCTGACCGCAGATGAAGTGGGAGGCTTGTGTCAGGAAGGGTATCTGTTTTAAAAATCTATGCCACGACGCTGAACAGTTGACTCTCTGTGGTGACCCTCTCAGGAGCCATTTCATTTAAACAGAACTCTAAGGCAGTGGTTCTCAAACTGTGGTACGCTTCGAAAAATGTACTACTTAATTAAGATGTTTTCGCGTTCCCCCAGTTTTCTGAGAAATCCGTGTAAATAAAGCCCAGTTTCATTTGCTTTTTGGACGAAAGCAAAGGCTAGAGACAGACGCGAGCAGTTTGGATTTTGTTATGAAAAGGGCAAAGGCTAAAATGAGGAACTAAGTCCACAGGCAAAAATAGAGAAGAACTAATCGAGAATTGTGTACATGTGACGACAAAATAGAATAAAACACTCAGCTGAAGGAAACCGTGGCTGTTCTTCGCATCATTACAGCCCTGAGACAAGGTTTAAACCAGCGCCACCCCTCCTCCACCTACTGCTACAAGCGCCGAGAGCCACTGTGACCTGCTCCCGGCGCCGCACTGTTTTCACCTGGAGCCTGTTAAAGCACAAAGCTGATATTACACTGACCTCTTGTTTTTATTTCTTTCAAAACGCTTTTTCCCCATAAATTTGATGTGTTCATAAATGTATAATTGTGGTTAAAACATTCAGTGTAGGCCTATAGTTCTCGTGTTCTCTCTATAATTTTCAGTTATTATTTTAGATCATTTTGTGTTAAGACAAATTTCAAGTAAAAAAAAAAAAATCAACAGCAAAAATTCAAGCAGGATTTTGCAGAATGCCCCCGGCCCAGAGGGAGGAGCAGGGGCCACATGTTTCTGTAAAAATCACAGGTGGTACTTGGTCTAAGAAGTTTCAGAACCACTGATCTAAGGAATCTCCTGTCTCCTTCTCTCTCCAGACTTTGTGGCGAGTTATCTGAGACACATGGTCCACCCCGTCTGGATCGGACTGTCTGATACTCTTCATGAGGGGAAGTTTGCCTGGAGCGATGGACACAGTCCCGTCCTGTTCACCAACTGGGCCGACAAAGAGCCCAACAACAACAACGGAGAGGTACAGAGGTTTAACTGCAGCGGTTTACACGCCTCGTTGTGGAGGATTTCTATTGATTTATTCATCAGAACATTTTAAGACACTGTAAAGAGCCCCTGACAGTTTCACACCACTGACCTGACGGTACGGCCTCTTTTGCAGGAGCACTGTGTGAGTATGATGCATAATCATCTGCTGACTGGACGCTGGAACGATGAGAAGTGCACTCAGGAGAGAGGATGGGTCTGCTCCAAGAAAAAAAGTGAGGACAGAAACAGTATTCCTCAGTGCCTTAATGAAACATCTGTGTCCAAACCCCACGAGCCCCACAGCAGTGTTCTCCCCCTGTGTAAACAGCCCCTGTTCAGAACGCCCGCTTTCAGCACCTGTTCCTTTAAATGATAATGAGCCGCTCGCTGTTCACCCCGACCTTAACGTGTCCGAATTCTAATTATTCAGAAGATAACATTAACTCATATGTTTTAAAAGGAACACTAGATAATATTTTTACCTTAAAATCACAGCTTCAAAATCATTGAGAGGCTCCTCTGAGCTGTAGTAGGGAGAATAGAGCCTCTGTCTTTGCTACTCCAGCACTGTAGAAACCGCACTATGTAACTTTTAAAGGAGGGTAGGAAATCATGGCCAGAGTGGATGTTGTGCCCTGTATTAAATGTGCTGTTTCTTTGCGTCTCCCAGGCAGCTCTCTCCCTGTCCCCCCCACCACGAGCAACCACTGCCCCTCAGGCTACGTCTCCTGGTACAACAACTGCTACAAACTGGTGTCTGAGCCCAGGAAGTGGGAGGAGGCCGAGGCCGAGTGTGTGAAGGAGGAGGGACACCTGGCCAGTGTGGACATGAGCTACGACCAGGCCTTCATCTCTGGGGTAATCCAGCAGAGCAAGACTGACGCCTGGATCGGACTCAGACGCAAGGTACTCTCAGGTTTACATCACACTTCCCTCTGCACCTCAGCTTTCTGAGAGAAACAATCACACCCAGAGCCAAACCTCATTTCTCCAAGGTGATCATACGGGGAACCCATCCTCCTCGGATCGACACTGGAGACACAACAGAGAACAGAACAGAAGTAAAAGTGAAGTGATGACAGATGAAGGGGTTATAGTAATGTAAATGTAGTATATTAGTGATGTATGAGTCTGAGGAAGGAGGAGGTGATCAGGGATTCTGTGTGAATTAAAAGTAGGTGCAGAGTTAATTTGAGATACAAGGGCTGGATCAGGGCAACACCTGGAGAGCAGCAGGATGTCTCAAAGCATGAGAGAGACAGGAGAAAGAAAACCAGACAAAGGGAACAAAAAAATACAGAGGTTAGCAGGGTCATGGTAAAGAACGGGCAAAATTGTCCTGTGAAAAAAGCTTCCACGGGTCAGGCAGGAGAACCCAGAGACAGACAGCGTGTTGGCGGTTACTAGAAAGCTAACTGAAAGAGCTGTAGCTATGGTCATATGACCGGGTTAATACAGAACAGTGATAATATGAAAACCAGCCCGAACACCAATATAGAAGGAGTAACCTGAAAGTGAGTGATTAACCAAAAGCTTGTTTGAAAAGGTAGGTGTTTAGTCTAGATTTAAAGATTGAGAGTGTGTCTGAGCCCCGAACAGTAACCGGAGGCTATTCCCGAGTTGAGGAGCTTGTGGTGGAGCTCTGTCTTTAGTGTGTTTGTGTGTGAGCTGCAGATTACCAGGACTGTTATTATCTCAGCACTGAGCTCAGCGTGACACGCCACTGAGAACTCCATTCCTGATTCTTGAAACTCTGGTTCTCTCCAAAGAACAGCCCCCTCCCCACACATTTCCATCAGTTTAGATGGAAACTAAAGATACGTCATCAGCAGGGGGCACTGTGGGGGCTCTGTTCCAGCTGTGAGGTGTCTGAATTTAGCCCCAGAGCCTGAGATAAACGGATAGATTCAGAACAGAGTCATGGTTAATCCACTGTTAACAGCGCGCTCAGATCAGAGCGAGATATGATACAGATGAGTCTCTGTTTGGGACCTAAAAGATACGTGCGGGAAGTTGCTCCCATTTCTTGCCATGAGCCCCAAATCCTTCATTAAAATGTTCCCTTTGATGACGTTGTTGAAAGGTGAGCAGAAGGCGCGAGGGCTGAAGTGTTCAAGGGGTCAGTGCTGAGAGCTGAACCGGGACACACTCGGGCCGCTTCGGCGCTGTAGCTCCACCCTCCACGCGGAGCAGCTCAGTGTTTTACTGGAGCCTCCAACAGAAACGTGCTGAACGTTGCTGAGTCTCTTCTTTGTGTTTCACTTTACACCACGACAGGGGACATCTCCGGATCATTAAAGAGCACCAGAGCGAGGTGTTCCTCCAAATAAAGGAGTCTGTGGATCAGTGACAGCACGGTTTTATCAGTTGGACTCTTATAGAAATGTAAATCAGTGATAAATGTCTAGTTCCCAGCGAGGCCCTGTTCCTTTATTGAGTGTAGATCACTGATGAAATCATAAGGCGCTTGGTTTGAGGAATGATCAAAAATTTAAAGGTTTTCTGGTAAAAGAGTGGCTTTAACGTCGTCTCACAGTGCTTCAGTTTTGGAGCTTTGAACAGAAAAGAACAGACTGTCCCTGATCTCACACTGTCAGCAACCGACGAGAGAAACTACTTTATAGTTAGTTATTATTGTAAACCTCTGTGACTATGGCTCTATGGCTAATGGTGGTCCGGCTGAACTAGGCTTGCCTTGTTTCTCTTTGCTCTTGTTCAACTGAATTTGAGTGTTCCTATTGGTTCATTCATACTGAAGTTTTCAAACTGCAGCTGGAGTTTTCGAACCCTGTTCAACAATGGAATATGTTCATGCAGTGATGAGATTTAAAAGCCTTTGCCTCTCTGCAGGAGGACGATCAAACCTACCAGTGGACAGATGGGTGGCCAGTGTTTTACACTCACTGGGGTCCAGGAGAACCCACCATTCACCAAGGGGAGGGATGTGTGAGCATGCACGGACGACACCACTTCATCCAGGGAACCTGGAACGATACGGACTGCAACAAAGCTAAACCCTACATCTGTAAAACAACTTCTGGTAAATAAAATACAGCCGTGAGCACACCTCGACCCGAACGCACGCCGTGAGCACACGTCGACCCGAACGCACGCCGTGAGCACACCTCGACCCGAACGCACGCCGTGAGCACACTTCGACCCGAACGCCCGCCGTGAGCACACTTCGACCCGAACGCCCGCCGTGAGCACACTTCGACCCGAACGCCCGCCGTGAGCACACTTCGACCCGAACGCCCGCCGTGAGCACACCTCGACCCGAACGCACGCCGTGAGCACACCTCGACCCGAACGCACGCCGTGAGCACACCTCGACCCGAACGCACGCCGTGAGCACCCCTCGACCCGAACGCACGCCGTGAGCACCCCTCGACCCGAACGCACGCCGTGAGCACACCTCGACCCGAACGCACGCCGTGAGCACACCTCGACCCGAACGCACGCCGTGAGCACACCTCGACCCGAACGCACGCCGTGAGCACACGTCGACCCGAACGCACGCCGTAAACACACGTCGACCCGAACGCACGCCGTGAGCACACCTCGACCCGAACGCACGCCGTAAACACACCTCGACCCGAACGCCCGCCGTGAGCACACCTCGACCCGAACGCCCGCCGTGAGCACACCTCGACCCGAACGCCCGCCGTGAGCACACCTCGACCCGAACGCCCGCCGTGAGCACACCTCGACCCGAACGCCCGCCGTGAGCACACCTCGACCCGAACGCCCGCCGTGAGCACACCTCGACCCGAACGCCCGCCGTGAGCACACCTCGACCCGAACGCCCGCCGTGAGCACACCTCGACCCGAACGCACGCCGTGAGCACACCTCGACCCGAACGCACGCCGTGAGCACACCTCGACCCGAACGCACGCCGTGAGCACACCTCGACCCGAACGCACGCCGTGAGCACACCTCGACCCGAACGCACGCCGTGAGCACACCTCGACCCGAACGCACGCCGTGAGCACACCTCGACCCGAACGCACGCCGTGAGCACACCTCGACCCGAACGCACGCCGTGAGCACACCTCGACCCGAACGCACGCCGTGAGCACACCTCGACCCGAACGCACGCCGTGAGCACACCTCGACCCGAACGCACGCCGTGAGCACACCTCGACCCGAACGCACGCCGTGAGCACACCTCGACCCGAACGCCCGCCGTGAGCACACCTCGACCCGAACGCCCGCCGTGAGCACACTTCGACCCGAACGCCCGCCGTGAGCACACTTCGACCCGAACGCCCGCCGTGAGCACACTTCGACCCGAACGCCCGCCGTGAGCACACTTCGACCCGAACGCCCGCCGTGAGCACACTTCGACCCGAACGCCCGCCGTGAGCACACTTCGACCCGAACGCCCGCCGTGAGCACACTTCGACCCGAACGCCCGCCGTGAGCACACCTCGACCCGAACGCCCGCCGTGAGCACACCTCGACCCGAACGCCCGCCGTGAGCACACCTCGACCCGAACGCACGCCGTGAACACACCTCGACCCGAACGCACGCCGTGAGCACCCCTCGACCCGAACGCACGCCGTGAGCACCCCTCGACCCGAACGCACGCCGTGAGCACCCCTCGACCCGAACGCACGCCGTGAGCACACCTCGACCCGAACGCACGCCGTGAGCACACCTCGACCCGAACGCACGCCGTGAGCACACCTCGACCCGAACGCACGCCGTGAGCACACCTCGACCCGAACGCACGCCGTGAGCACACCTCGACCCGAACGCACGCCGTGAGCACACCTCGACCCGAACGCACGCCGTGAGCACACCTCGACCCGAACGCACGCCGTGAGCACACCTCGACCCGAACGCACGCCGTGAGCACACCTCGACCCGAACGCACGCCGTGAGCACACCTCGACCCGAACGCACGCCGTGAGCACACCTCGACCCGAACGCACGCCGTGAGCACACCTCGACCCGAACGCACGCCGTGAGCACACCTCGACCCGAACGCTCGCCGTAAACACACCTCGACCCGAACACACCAGTAAATACCTGACAACAAAACATGTCTTTTTCTGAACGTCTGAACCTCCAACTCAGCTTCTGTCTTAACATCGGCATTAAACATCGATCTCAAACCGTCATCTGTGCAATCAGTTCCTCACAGCAATGTTTCACCATCTTTCATAAATCCTTTCCCAAAGAGCACAAGCTTTCATTTCAGGTGTTTTCTCTCTCGTTCTCACTCTGTGTGTGTCTGTCTCTCTCTGTCTGTCTCTCTCTCTGCAGATAAACCTCCCGTGACCCCGGGCCCAGGAGGAGGGAGGTGTGAGGAAGGCTGGTCGCACTTTGGTCGATATTGTTATTATGTTTATAACCAGAAGCAAGGTTTCTCGTGGAATGACGCGAGGTACCAATGTCGACTGGTTCACGGCGCTGACCTCGCCTCCGTCCACAGCCGAGCCGAGGTCGAGTTCCTCAGGAACCTGAAGTACGAGAAATACCACACCATGTGGATCGGACTCACCAGAGACGGCTCGCGTACGTCTGAAAACACACACTGCTTTAATTCTGCCAAACAACTTAAACCAGGGGTCGGCAACCTTTACCACTCAGAGAGCCGTTTGGACCCGTTTCACACAGTAAAGAAAACACTGGGAGCCACAAAACCCTTTTAGAATTTTACATGAAATAACACTGAAATAACAGGGCTTTTTGCCTTTGTGCTCTGTATAAACAAACTATATCCTTGTAGTAATGGGAAAAAACGCCGAACTTAAAGTATCCACTGGCAGGTGTCGCACGTTGGAAGTTGTGAGGTGTTTTAAGAGCGACAAACATATTTTAAATGTCACAAGATCGCCATAATCTTCATAGAATTACATTTTGAAAATGAACCAAAATAAAATACATTTTAATTAAATACTCAGTAATTATTTTCAAAAGCTGAGCCGCATCAGAGAGATCAAAGAGCCGCGGGTTGCCGACCCCTGCCTTAAACAAACTGGCCACAAAACTGGCCCCTGGGGTCTATTCCACACAGCAGGGGTTCTCTGTTAGCCAGATACTTTAAGCTTTAAGTTGAGGATTGCCCAGTAGAACTTGGGCTTAAGAGTCAGCAGGGACTGAGTGGGGAAGGTGTGTGAGGTGTACATTTCTGACCGGTGGGCCTGTGTTTGTTTCAGTCGGCTGGGGCTGGACCGACCTGAGCGCTCTGGTGTTTACAAACTGGGCGCCGGGGGAACCCAACGAGGCCTTCCACGACGTGGGGCAGGAGGACTGTGTGGAGATGTACCTGGAAGGAACCTGGAACGACAACAACTGCTTACAGAAAAGAGGGTTCATCTGCAAAGTCCACCAGTGTAAGATCAAAGGAGCTTTAACACTTTGTATCTGAGAACACGTGAAGAATCAAACTGCTTTGCTATCTTTGAATGAGCGGGTACCGAGTCTCTGACACATCCAGGCCACTAGGTGTCGGTGTAACGGATGTTTAATCACATGAAGAGGAATCGGCCCGAGGCTCAGATCAGTGCTACTTCGGTCCACGCAGCTGTGTGCAGATGTTTGGTCAACACTCCGCTATGATGTGCACGGACTGGAGGAAAAATATTATATACAATTTATCTTCTGTTACCACCTCATCCTGATCAGGGTCACCGTGGGCCCAGAGCCTACCCAGAATCTGTAGGGAAACTGAACACGTGTGTGTGAGAGAGAGAGAGAGATGGACTCTCCCTGATTTGGAGTAGGCTCTGGACCCAACACAGCCTCGATCAGGACGAGGTGAATAAATAAATAAATAAATGAATACACCTTGGTTCCTGAGAAATTGTAAACCCTTCATTTCTTGCACAGATTTGATGTAAAACGCTTTCAGATGTTTCTCAAACAGGACTGAGGTGAGACGGATGGAGAGAGAGGACAGGGAGGGAGAAGACACAGAGAGAGGACAGAGAGGGAGAAGACACAGAGGACAGAGAGGACAGAGAGGGAGAAGACACAGAGAGAGAGAGAGGACAGAGAGGGAGAAGACACACAGAGAGAGAGAGGACAGAGAGGGAGAAGACACAGAGAGAGAGAGAGGACAGAGAGAGAGAGAGGACAGGGACAGGACAGGGAGGGAGAAGACACAGAGAGAGAGAGAGGACAGGGACAGGGAGGGAGAATACAGAGAGAGAGAGGACAGGGACAGGACAGGGAGGGAGAAGACACAGAGAGAGAGAGAGGACAGGGACAGGGAGGGAGAATACAGAGAGAGAGAGGACGAAGACACAGAGAGAGGACAGGGACAGGGAGGGAGAATACAGAGAGGACGAAGACACAGAGAGAGGACAGGGACAGGGAGGGAGAATACAGAGAGAGAGAGGACGAAGACACAGAGAGAGAGAGAGAGAGGACAGGGACAGGGAGGGAGAAGACACAGAGAGGGAGGACGAAGACACAGAGAGAGGACAGGGACAGGGAGGGAGAATACAGAGAGAGAGAGGACGAAGACACAGAGAGAGGACAGGGACAGGGAGGGAGAATACAGAGAGAGAGAGGACGAAGACACAGAGAGAGGACAGGGACAGGGAGGGAGAAGACACAGAGAGAGAGGACGAAGACACAGAGAGGGAGAAGACACAGAGAGAGAGGACGAAGACACAGAGAGAGGACAGGGACAGGACAGGGAGGGAGAAGACAGAGAGAGAGAGGACGAAGACACAGAGAGAGGACAGGGACAGGGAGGGAGAATACAGAGAGAGAGAGGACAGGGACAGGGAGGGAGAATACAGAGAGAGAGAGGACGAAGACACAGAGAGAGGACAGGGACAGGGAGGGAGAATACAGAGAGAGAGAGGACGAAGACACAGAGAGAGGACAGGGACAGGGAGGGAGAATACAGAGAGAGAGAGGACGAAGACACAGAGAGAGGACAGGGACAGGGAGGGAGAATACAGAGAGAGAGAGGACAGGGACAGGGAGGGAGAATACAGAGAGAGAGAGGACGAAGACACAGAGAGAGGACAGGGACAGGGAGGGAGAATACAGAGAGAGAGAGGACAGGGACAGGGAGGGAGAATACAGAGAGAGAGAGGACGAAGACACAGAGAGAGGACAGGGACAGGGAGGGAGAATACAGAGAGAGAGAGGACGAAGACACAGAGAGAGGACAGGGACAGGGAGGGAGAATACAGAGAGAGAGAGGACGAAGACACAGAGAGAGGACAGGGACAGGGAGGGAGAATACAGAGAGAGAGAGGACGAAGACACAGAGAGAGGACAGGGACAGGGAGGGAGAATACAGAGAGAGAGAGGACGAAGACACAGAGAGAGAGAGAGAGAGGACAGGGACAGGGAGGGAGAAGACACAGAGAGAGAGGACGAAGACACAGAGAGAGGACAGGGACAGGGAGGGAGAATACAGAGAGAGAGGACGAAGACACAGAGAGAGAGAGAGAGAGGACAGGGACAGGGAGGGAGAAGACACAGAGAGAGAGGACGAAGACACAGAGAGGACGAAGACACAGAGAGAGGACAGGGACAGGACAGGGAGGGAGAAGACACAGAGAGGGAGAAGACAGAGAGAGAGGACGAAGACACAGAGAGAGAGAGAGAGAGGACAGGACAGGGAGGAAGAAGACACAGAGAGAGAGGACAGGGAGGGAGAGGACGAAGACACAGAGAGAGGGAGAATACAGAGAGAGAGGACGAAGACACAGAGAGAGGACAGGGACAGGACAGGGAGGGAGAAGACAGAGAGAGAGAGGACAGGGACAGGGAGGGAGAAGACAGAGAGAGAGAGGACGAAGACACAGAGAGAGGACAGGGACAGGACAGGGAGGGAGAAGACAGAGAGAGAGGACAGGGACAGGGAGGGAGAAGACAGAGAGAGAGGGAGAATACAGAGAGAGAGAGAGGACAGGGACAGAGAGAGAGAGGACAGGGACAGGGAGGGAGAAGACAGAGAGAGAGAGAGGACAGGGACAGAGAGAGAGGGGGACGAAAGAGTGGTCCACACTGTGCTGCTGACTGATGCCGGATGTTCAGAGGAGTTCCAGTGTTCTTTTGTTGTTATTTATTTCTTCTGTTTATTTCCAGCTCCTTCCACAGATTACAGTGATTTCACCTCCACTGAAAGTCCAGCCACACTTCATCCGACGAATCCAGGTGGTGAGAGCTTTCCTTCTGGTTTCTGCTTCGTAACTCGTGAAGTTCTCTGTAATTAGAAAACACCAGGGAGCCTCAGAGCCATAAAAACCCTTAAGGGTTCAGTTAGTGATGGATATTTTCTTGAGCTAAGCTCTGATTACCTGCTTTCGTTAAGATCTCGTTCACAGCGGGGGATAATCACAGACGGATCCTCACTGTCCAGAGATAAAGAGTCTTAGTGCTAACTTTACAGCAGACGTAACGTAAATGTAGATATTTCAGTATTTGCTGAGATTAAGACCCTGTGTCCACTGAGGACACTAACCATGTGTGTGTGTGTGTGTGTGTGATCACACAGATAACTCGGGTGTTGTGGCTGGGGCTGTGATCGGAGCGATTCTGGGCGTGGCTCTGATTCTCGGACTGCTGTACTACGTCTTCAGAGTGAAAGGTGTCAAACTGAGCACCATCTCATTCCCAAGCAGAGAAAACAGGACTGTAGACGTGGTGAGTCTCAGAACATCTGCCTCTTCTTTGTGTTTCTGGATGAGGGACAGGGAGGGAGAATACAGAGAGAGAGAGGACGAAGACACAGAGAGAGAGAGAGGACAGGGAGGGAGAAGACACAGAGAGAGAGAGAGGACAGGGAGGGAGAAGACACAGAGAGAGAGAGAGGACAGGGACAGGACAGGGAGGGAGAAGACAGAGAGAGAGAGGACAGGGACAGGGAGGGAGAATACAGAGAGAGAGAGGACGAAGACACAGAGGACAGGGACAGGACAGGGAGGGAGAAGACACAGAGAGAGAGAGGACAGGGAGGGAGAAGACAGAGAGAGGACAGGGACAGGGAGGGAGAATACAGAGAGAGAGAGGACGAAGACACAGAGAGAGAGAGGACAGGGACAGGACAGGGAGGGAGAAGACACAGAGAGAGAGAGAGGACAGGGAGGGAGAAGACACAGAGAGAGAGAGAGGACAGGGAGGGAGAAGACACAGAGAGAGAGAGAGGACAGGGAGGGAGAAGACAGAGAGAGAGAGGACAGGGACAGGACAGGGAGGGAGAAGACACAGAGAGAGAGAGAGGACAGGGAGGGAGAAGACACAGAGAGAGAGAGAGGACAGGGAGGGAGAAGACACAGAGAGAGAGAGAGGACAGGGAGGGAGAAGACACAGAGAGAGAGAGAGGACAGGGAGGGAGAAGACAGAGAGAGAGAGGACAGGGACAGGACAGGGAGGGAGAAGACAGAGAGAGAGAGGACAGGGACAGGGAGGGAGAATACAGAGAGAGAGGACGAAGACACAGAGAGGACAGGGACAGGACAGGGAGGGAGAAGACACAGAGAGAGAAGACAGGGAGGGAGAAGACAGAGAGAGAGAGGACAGGGACAGGACAGGGAGGGAGAAGACACAGAGAGAGAGGACAGGGACAGGACAGGGAGGGAGAATACAGAGAGAGAGAGGACGAAGACACAGAGAGAGAGGACAGGGACAGGACAGGGAGGGAGAAGACACAGAGAGAGAGAGGACAGGGAGGGAGAAGTCTCAACCCTCAACATCTGGCTAAACCTGTCACAACACGTCTGAACCTTCATCTGAACTTCTGCCTCAACCTCTCTCTCTAAAACCTGCTGTGAGGAACTGACTGCACACGGCCACAAGTGTTCCAACATCTAGCACAAAGCCTCCGGAGAGTGGAGGCAATCCCCGAGTAATGCATTTCTCTCTCTCTCTCTCTCTCTAGAGCTCCATCTCTCACTCTCTGGATCAGCCCACGTTTAGCAACCCCAACTTCGGCGGAGAGTCGGAAACATGAGAGGAACAGAGGAACAGTGCTCCTCCGGTTTGTACAGAGAGTGGTAGAAGAGTCTCTTCTCTCCGGTGTGTGTAAGAAATGAGGGATCTTTTGCAGCAATCTTAAAGTGCAGTGTTTCCCCTGTCTTTGTTTTTATCAAATTAAAGTAAACAAATATTCAGCGCTGCCCTCTAAAATGAGCATCAAATAAATAAACATCACTGAACACTGCCCTCTAGAGGCAACAGTGGAGCAGGACTGTGTCAGAGGAGCAGCGTAGCTCTGGTTTCCCCCCAGAGTCTGTGCTTTAATCAGAGAATTTATAGATCCTTAAATGAACTACATTTGTTCAGAACTTCAAAATAAAAGTCCAACACTGGGGCAGAACCGTGAAGAAAGCCAGGGGAAACACTGCTGTGGAACTCGTCTCAGATTGGGTTTAAACTGCGGTAGTTTTCGAAGATGATTGTATTTAATTGTGTAGTTATTAAACACCTGACATTAATAACAGAGTAAAGGCACTAAATGCTGTTTGTAAATAAACTGTTCTTCTTCTGAAACGCACTGAAATAAGTTTGAATTAAAACACTGTCCTAAAAACAGCCCTGGGCTGGTGTCTGTGTGTCTCCGAGTTCAATAATCAACAACACAGCTCTGATTTTTCCCCAAAATTTTATTGCCTCTGAAACGTCAGACAAAACTGAGCTGTGGCTGAAGCTACAAACAACAAACAAAAAAAAAAAACAGTTTGTTTTTGAGTTAAAGAAAAACTAGATTTACCCCCAGGTCTTTTTACAATTTCTGTACAACAACAGCTCTCAGTTATTTACAGGCGTCCAACATGGAGCTCAATTACAAAAGAAAATACAGCTTTCAGTCCATTTTATAAAGTGAGGGTGTAAAGTTGGAGCACACACACACACACACACACACAGAGACAAGGATCAAACAAACAAAGACTGAAGGACACTCACAGGATGGTGTTTAGTGTGCAGGAAAAAAAATACAAAACAATAAAAGCAGCTTTTCTTTGGAAGAATTGAACATCACCGGCCAAAACCACGCAGCGATAATAATATCGTTAATAACTTCCAAAGTAGATTTGATAATCGCACTAAAATGATCAACTCATTATCGATTCCATGTGCAGCCCTTACACTCTCAGCGCTCCCAGCAGACGACCAAGTCCCAGTCTAGTTCTAGTTCATTCACGTTTCCAGTAAATCCCGGAGGAGAGGGAGGACTCTGGTCTTTTCAGAAGGGAGTTCACATTTGGCACAGAAAGAACCAGGAGGAAAATCAGAGCAGACCCTAAATCACCCGCGTCACCGCTCAAGCCCCAAACTCAACAAAAAGGCAGGACAAACGAACAGAACAAGCCACGATGAGGAATGGGAAAGCAGCTGTTACAGCACATCTGGGCCTGGTTTACGTTTGTGATCATGAATGACTAACAATAAAAACCTACGCGTGACTGATATGATACACAACGATCAGTGAAACAGACACTATACTGACACCTAGTGGCCCTGATATGTCACGATATCTGTATTTTAAAACATGGACGCCTCCATGCAGGGGACCCACTCTGAGGAGCATAATCAGGTTCAAAGACAGCCGGGTGATCCTTGCACTTTGTAGAAGATTCAACTCTGAAACAATGTTCAGAAACAAGAGTTTCTACTTCTTCCACAACGCAAGCATCGGGCCGCTGTTTAGATCTGACTCGAGGTCTCGGCCCGATTTCTGATGACGGATATCTCCCGAAGAACAACGTTCAGAGAGCACCGCACCTGCATTTTATTTATACCGCTGTAACGTCTACAGGAACGCGGCGCTGTCTGAACAAGACCTGGTCTCGGGTTTGTACCTCAGGTTTTAGTTTTTTGGCCTGATCTGAAAATACGACTTTTTATTCACAACAAACTAATGTTGACCAATAGTAAGAGTTCAGACATGATCGGAATAAACTATTCTTCCATTAAAAGTTCAGAATGTTGTTTGTTTCCTTGTTTTTGTGGTAGGTTTACGGTCAAACTCGGATGCGACCTTCCATTTCTATGTATCAGCGCAGGGGGTAGGTCCTGGATCGATATCAGAATCGGCATCGGCCTTACGTCCCCGATATCAGTGCATCCCTAGTGAAAGTGTTTGGAAGTATCACGATATTTTACATTTTCCACAAGCGCTCACACACTGGAATTCCGTAGAGGCCGCTGCTTCACTGAAGAACTGATGGGTGAATTCATAAAGGACGAGAATAAAGGAAAAGGAAATAATACGATTAAAAACTTGTGCAATGAACAGTGTAAAATTAGGCACTAAATCCGAGGTTTAAAGGTGGATAAGGTCAGTAATTCCTTTCTGCTGAATTCCTCGGACCGTCTGAAATAACATCAGCTACAGAAGCAAATCCGTTTGGGCTCTGTTTGGAAAACTGAAGAATTTGGCGTGTGATTTGGAGAGTCACTTCAGGATCAAACCCAGAGTCTGTTCCCTCTCTGCTGCAGACATTCAGCCACTTAAACAAGCGAGGCCAGGTCTGGATCTCTCACACGGCCCAATCCAACTTATCCCAAAGGTTCTGGAGGGAGGTCCAGCGTGCACCTGTACCACAGCGTTATCTGCATTCCCTACAGGGACTACACAAGCTATCCATGCCCCCAGTGGCTGATTTCACTCCTTATAAGCAGTGTCCATAAATACTTGGACACACACACACACACACACACACACACACACACACACACCACAAAGCTGCGGGGATGCTGAGTTTGGTTTTAAATGGCCCCATCACTGAACATGCTCTTCATCCGACTTCACTTTAAGGCACACGAGTTCGGTCCAATAACACCCCGTTACTGTCACTGGGTTTGGGTTAGTCTTAGGCCCCGCCTTGTTGTGGGTGTGGCTTAAGTGCTTGTTCCTCTGCCCCCACCCACACACTGTGCTTGAGGTAGAATTACATTGGTTTACCTTCTATCTCATGGACGACCGAGTTCCAGATCCGAGAAAGCAGTGGCTCGTGAAGGCGGGGGGTGGGGGGTTAGGCTCCGGGGCCGTCTTTAACGGGGAACTCCACTGACTTATTACTAAACAGCTGAGATGGAGGGTGGGATCAGTTTGGCGGGAAACGCTCTGCTCGAGAGAAACCCAGAGTCAGAACAGTGGAGGTGAATGGAACCAGACGTCGTTCTCTATAAACTCTCCAGAAAAAAAACACTTACGAGTTGTTAATGAAAGGATACAGCAGCACTGCGCTGACGCCTCTGGTTCAGAGTGGATTTAGGGCCCAAAATGACATTTTAAAAAGATATTTCAGGATGGAGAGGTGGGTGCATGGTGTACCCTCAGATTTTCCAATTTCTCCATCATCCTCCTCCCGTGTGGAGCAGGTGGAGCTCAGTGTCGGAGGTGGAGAGGGATGAGGAGCTGGACGTGCTGCAGACGTCTGGTTCCTTTCACGACTCACGGATAAGAAGAGATTCTTTGTTTCTCTCCAAATCGGAACCAAATGTTAACATCTGGGTGGAGTTCCCCTTTCATTTTCCTTTTGTCTTTTTTTAAATGTGTTTCTGAAGAGAGGGAAGACTGACTTAAAAAATACTGAAGCTCTGATGAGACTCCAAAGTTCATTGGGGAAGAATTCATGTTTTAAAAAATAAAAAGTGTGTCCTGGAAGAGTTCTGACGTCTTCACACTTTGCTGGTGTTTCCAAAGTCAACATAATACCAACGTGAAAGAGGGAAAAATCATTCAACAAGATCAATATATTACTAATCATAAACTGCAATGATAACAATAGTAATAATAATAATAATAATAATAATAATATTATAGGCAAAAATAAATAATCTTGAGACTGCTGCTGGGTTTTTCACCACAGGCAAAAATAAGAGAAGAGGAGCATGGCCCAGAGGAGTTCATCATCATCATCATCATCACATATCCATGATCGAGAGAGAGAGAGAGAGAGAGAGAGAGACAGCCGTCTGTAGTGTGAACAGAGGGGTTTCCTCCTCCGTAATCTCCAACATCTCCATCATGAAGGGGATCAGAGAGAGAAGAGGAGAGGAAACAGGACTGTTGTGTGTTTCAGGGGCTCCATCTTCTCTCTCTCTCTGAAAAGAAGTCAAAATAATAATAATAATCTGTCCAGTCCTCATTGGTCACTTGTGGCTTTCCCCGAAAACACAGCGAGGTCATGGCACCATCTTGTGCAGACGTGAAGATGTTGAGGTTCCCTCTCCTTGTGCAGAAATAAATGGCAAAAACACGTCCACAGTCAGATCTGGGAGCAGGGAACAGGCTTCTTTCAGAATGAAGTGCAAAAGGAATCCGCAAGAAAGCCACGCCCACTCGCTCCTTCCTCATTGGCTATCGGCCTCTCCTCGTGGGCTACAACAGAACTCAAAGCCACACCGAAATAATGCTGCGTTTACATGAATATCAGCGTTGAATCGAATGTTGACGTCAAACCCGATGTTCCATCATTAACCCAAAAGGCGCCAAATCAGAAAATTCTCCTTATTTTTTTACAATTTGATATTTAATTTCATCTTAGGTCAGAAAACAAAGGCCTAAAAGCTGTCACTCGTACGCGCAGATGCCCCCCCAGTTCATATTCATGTACAACTAATCCCAAACTTCAACAAAAACACACCATCTGACCCATTAATGTGGATTTTTAGATGAAACTGTGGCCAACAGCACAACAACAATAGGCAGGACTGCTGTTGCCATGGCAACGCTCACAGTGCCACGTGCCGTGGTCAGTCGAGTACCGTAGTCGTTTCTGCTATGAGGCGCGGGGTGACCTCAACATGTTCAACACACACACACACGTAAACGCAGCACACAAAGGCTGTCAGCGAGGGTTGGAGGCGTCCAGTTTGAGCCAGTGGAGGCCCTGCCGAGTGTAGCGCACCAGAGAAGTCATCCCAGAGGTCAGACTCAACTGACCCAGTGCAGTGTCCAGCTCGGCGAATATACCTGCAACACACACACACACACTCCAGTTAAAAGCTGAACCCTTCACACACACATTTCAGTTAAAAATGTCAGAGTCTAATGACAAACATCTACAGAAAACACACCAAAATGATTGTGGTTAAATTTTTTTAAGTGTGTGTGTGTGTGTGTGTGTGTGTGTGCGGACGTACCGCTGCCTCTCCTCGCAAGCTCCTCAGTCTGTTCCCACGTATCATGAGCGCTGAGGAACAGTGCCGTGATGCTGACGTAGGAGGATGCCACCTGCTGGATGACCTGAGGAATGACCACAGTGCTGCTGCTGCTGCTGCTGCTGGGGTTGGAGGCCGCGCCGGAGGAGGCGGAGCTCACTGGAGACGGTGTTGGAGACATCGGGGAGGGGGTTCCTGTACTTCTGAGAGAGAGAAATACAAAAATAAAGTGAGACTGTTGATGGAAACATTTACTACATCAAATTCTCTTAAAGAATAAATCCACTGATTATTAACGCGTCTGAAGGACTGGGGTTAAGACGTGGACGTCGGCAGTGAGAGGTGTTTGGTGTGAAACGCTGTTGTAACTTTGACCAGAGCTCTGAGTAATGTGACCTGTGTCTGAGTTCCTGTTAGAGACAGGTTTGTGATGTCATTGTTGTGGGGGGGGGGGCTGTGTGAGTGGAAAATCTAATGCTACAATCAACCACTTCACACCAAACATCTAAATAAAAGCCAATGCAATTCCACACATGAATATATACTGGAGGGGGGTACACCTTAACACACACCCTCTCTCTCTCTCTCTCTCTCTCTCTCTCTCTCTCTCTCTCTCTCTCTCTCTCTCTCTCTCTCTCTCTCTCTCTCTCTCTCTCTCTCTCTCTCTCTCTCTCTCTCTCTCTCTCTCTCTCTCTCTCTCTCTCTCTCTCTCTCTCTCTCTCTCTCTCTCTCTCTCTCTCTCTCTCTCTCTCTCTCTCTCTCTCTCTCTCTCTCTCTCTCTCTCTCTCTCTCTCTCTCTCTCTCTCTCTCTCTCTCTCTCTCTCTCTCTCTCTCTCTCTCTCTCTCTCACACACACACACACACACACACTCTGTCTTTATGCACGTCCAAATTATTGCCACATTATAGCACTCCTTCGGCGTCAAACATTCATTCATTCATCTTCTTTTCCACTCCATTTCAGGGTCA